>NC_134687.1:252086561-252386561 GCF_050947455.1 Rhinoderma darwinii | reverse complement strand
TTAAATAAAGGTTTTTGATACTTCTTTGACATAAACTAGCTCTAGACTCTGTATTCTCTGTAGTAATTAATCAATTTTAGAGTTGCCTAAACAATATATAAAGGGGGGATGTTCTTTGGAACAATACCTAGCCCAGTAATATTTCTGTATCTGGAGGTTATTAATTAGAATACATGCACACGTTGCGTATTTTCCTAAGAAAAATACGAACCAATACTGCAGCAATACGCAGGAAATTTGCAGGTTAAAAACGCACCTAATTGTGTGATTTGTCACGATAATGGTGTGTTTTTGTGGCGCGTTTTCATGCTGCAGGTTTTGGGGCGATTTTTTTCACAGCACTAGGGAGATAAAATTCGTAAGTGGAAACGCAAGATAAATTGACATGCTGCGGATCTTAAAATCTGCACTGCAGGTCAATTTCTGTTCCAAAACATACTGCAGTGTGTACATGAGATTTCCTGGAATCTCTGACTACGACTGCTTATTACGTGCGGTTTTGCATATAGTGTCCATTAGTTGCTCAAATCCAAAGTATCCCTTTGGACTGTGGCTGTAGTTAACACCGGTTTATTCGTCTCTAGCCTGTATTGGAGAATAGCATATACATTGTAAGTCTCTCATAGTTTTTCATTTGGTTTACATTTACTAAAATCAATAAAACTAGAACTTTTGTTTCCTGCCACAGGAGAATGAAGAAACCAGTCCGGATCAAGGTATTGCCTAAATTATATTTTTCTACAAGTTTATCAATTTATTCTCTCTATTCTGCCCAGTTACATTGCACACAGTTCTGTAGAGGCATGGGCCACAGAGATTGGAAAAGTAAATTGCCAGCTCTGTGGAATTTTGTTTGCTTAAAATGACCTGAATTTCATAGATCTGGTGATGATCAGATGTTTGGTTACAATGAAATTTAAGTCCTCAGATGCAAGAAGATGAAAGTAATTTTGGAGTACCCTACTTTTTCCTTTTGGGATATGCGTTGGCTCATTGCATGTCTTGCATTCCGGATCTTTTGTAAGATGACCTATTTCTCAGAAATTTGGAATGATGTTTCCCATTGAAATCCTACAATATATTAATGGACGAATTGAAGCCTAAAGAAGACAGAATTTCTTCATAAAGTCAAAGCGTGAATTCAAGAGACAACATGAATTTTAGGCCGCTTTCATGCTTGCAGCATTTTAATTTTGCCAGCATTCAGTGATTAGTCTTACATGCATTGGGCTCAGTAAGCACATACAGCATGAAGCAACTTTCCAATCTCTGTTGTGTTCTAATTCGGCAGCTATGCCAGTTCCACATTTGTGTTTTTTTTTTTTTTTTTTTTCATGGTGATTAAATTGTGCCGTTCTATTCCTATTAAATCTATAGAAAATGAGAAAGTGCTCGAGATATTGGGGGAAAATGATAAATGTGAACAGCTTAAAGAAGAGGTTCCAGAAGTGCAAGTTTCAGTTGATCAAGAGGACAGTTGTGTTGAACCAGAAAAGCCCAAGGAGGAAGAAGAGGTTTTTGTGACAATTGAATCTGCAGACAGCACCTTGGATTTAGATGAAGAATCAAATCAAGGGTGTGAAGATGAAGAAAGTAAAGATTTAGCTTCAGATGATAGGGAGTCTAAAGAACAAAATACAAACAAGTATAAAGACTTTGAAATGACAGATCTAGATAAAACAAGTGGCCAGAGTAGCCAGACTCAGCCTGATCTTACTGAAAACCGGGATAAACCACTTGATGGTGAAGTGACCAAGAAAAGTGAAGATGTGCAAGAAAGCTCTGCCATAAGAGAGTCCTCTTCAAAAGAGGACGATCAGAAAATGAGGTTTGTTGTCTTCTCAGTATTAGAACAAGATTTATTTTTATTTTTTAAACTTTTTTTTCTTAAGGAGTTTCTAGATATGGTTTGTGGTTAGTCTTTACAATAGTAACTCGGGATATGCTAACTTTCCACTCGGTCTTGATTTAGATGATCTATTATGATTATTCTGAAATATACTGTGCATGTAGTTTTTCTCAAATCCCTTTGACCGTTTCTAAATGGTAGGTATTGAAAATATGAGTTCCCTATGTTATTGTTCACTAATGGCATTTTTTCTTTAGTTCGGCTGATGAAAAACCTGATAAAAGCATCACAAAAGATGAGAAAGGTATGTATTATCTTGAATGCTAAAAAAAGGGACACTACCATCAAAGGCGTATTTCTTTTATATATTTTTTTTAACTTCATATTCATGGAGAACAATTGTTTTTAGATTTTTTTTTGGGGCTTTTTCTTTGTCAATTTCGGCAGTACTATTCAATTAAAAATTCATTACAAAATATTGTCCTCCTATAGCAATGAGCACAAAAGAGTTAAACACCCTGAATGACTAAAGGCCCTATTAGACTGGCCAATTATGGCCAGTGCAGCGAGCGCCGATCGAGACGGCTATTTGATTGGCGCTCATTTACTCCTGTCACAAGGATCGCTCGTCCCCATGCATTATTATTGTCGGCAGCGTGTCTCCCTGTTTACACAGGGAGATGTGCTGCCGGCAATGATATTTTAACTTTTTTAAAACTATACGATCAGGAGATGAACGAACGTTTGATCATTCATCTGCTGATCGCTACCCTGTTTACACATGGCAATTATCGTCAACGAGCGTTCTATGAACGATCGTTTTCCCAATAATTGCCCGGTGTAAAACCCCCTTAAATTTTGTCAGTTTACAATCTGCTGCCAAGTTAAGTGGTAATCTCCAAGCTAGTTTAACCCCTTCCCGACATCAGCCGTATATATACGGCACTGTCGGGCAGGGCTACCCGCAAAGCGCAGTACCATTATGTCGCGGTGATAGTACGGGCTCAGGAGCTGAGCCCGCACCATAACCGCCGGGTGCCATCTGAATGTTACTGCTGGCACCCTGATGTAACGGCCAGGACCGGAGTTAGCATCCTATCTGGCCGTTTTACCCCTCAGATGCTGCGTTCAATGGAGATCGCAGCATGTGAGGGTTTTTAGCCACTGGCACCCCACCAATGTGATCGCTGGGTTGCCGGTGGCTGCAATGGCAACCGGAGGCCTAATACTGGCCGCCTGGTCAGCCAGCAACGGAAGCCTCCTATGCCCCGCTTGCCTGCAGGGCCTAAAAGTCTTTTGGTACCATCGGCAAGAGTGCGCCGGCTCAGCTTACGGCTCATAAGCTGAGCCGTGGGTGTCCGCTGTATGCAACAGTAGACACCCCGCTGTAACGGAAGGAATCGGAGCTAGCTCCGATTCCGGTCATTAACTCCTTAGATGCAGCGATCCAAAGCGATCGCTGCATCTTAGTGGTTTGTAGCAATGGCAAGGATGCCGACTACTACTATGGCAACAGGAGGCTTAACAATGGCTTCTTGTCTGCAATTACGGAAGCCGATTTAGGCCCGACCGGAGCCTGATCGGCTTGCTGTCAGTGAACAACTGACAGTTCTATTAGATTGCACTACATAGGTAGTGCAATGTATTAGAACATCAGTCAAACAGTTGGACCTTCAAGTCCCCTAGTGGGACTAAACAAAAGTGTAAAAATAAAAGTTGTAAAAGATAAAATTAAGTTTCAAGTAATAAATCACAATCACCCTTTTTCCCTTATCAAGTAATTTATTATTGAAAAAAAATAAAAATCAAACCATACGTATTTATTATTGCCGTGTCTGTAACGACCTGAACTATAAAAAAATATTTGTCCCGCGCAGTGAACGCCGTGAAAAAAACACTAAAAATACTGCCAGAATTGCTGGTTTTTGCTCACTTTTGTCTTCCAAAAATTGAAATAAAGTGATAAAAAAAAAGTTCTTTTATTGCGCAAAAAGCTGTAAAACATAAAAAAGTGCTAGAAATTTGGTATCGCCGGAATCGTGCTTACCCACAGAATGAAGTTAACATGTAGTTTGACGCAGGGTGAAAGCTATATAAAAAAAACTAAAAGAATTGCACTTCTCTCCACAACTCCCACTTGGTCAAAAAGTAAAACACACCCAGTTGTCCATGAAGAAAGTAGCCTAAAGCTAATATAGGTCATAACTCCGTCAAAAATGATTGTTTTTCGAATTAAAAAACACTGCTGTAATCTACATTACAGCGCCGATCCCATAATGTACAAGAAAGAGCACTTATGTGGCGACAGAGCCTCTTTAAATAATGAATGTTTCGAGCAAATTTTGCCAGTAACATAAAGTCCAATATGTCACGAGAAAACAATCTCGGAATCACTTGAATAGGTAAAAGCATTCCGAAGTATTACCACAAGTGAAACATGTCAGATTTGAAAAATGAGGCTCTGTCAGGAAGGTCAAAAGTGGCCAAAGAGGGAAAGGGTTAAGAAAAATAAATGAGTTTTAAGTAATAAAAACAATCGTCCTGATTCCCTGATCAAGTCCTTTTATAATTAGAAAAAAATGAAGAAAAAAAACTTATATCCCGTAATCATGTTTTAAGTACGGGACAGTAGTTCCACGGAGAGGCAGGGACTCCTAGAATCGTACATAACTATGATGCTAGGAGCCCGGCTCCCTACAGTGTGTTCGGTCCGGGACTTGCGGCCGAAATATGTTCCGTCCTTTACGGACGTAACATGCTCGCGTGAACCCAGCCTTAGGTCACTACTTCCGCCTCTTTCTATTCAAGAAACCCAATTTATCCAACTTGATAATTATAAATCTCAAACAGATTTATAGCTTACCACAAATTCAAAATGGTGTTCTAAAATCCTCAATACCTCTAATAGGTCAAGGTTTTATGATGGCTACAATAGAACTACAGGATGCCTACTATCACATCCCTATCCATCAGAGATATCAAAAATTCCTACGGTTTGCCATACTGGAAAATCAAAAAGTAGTGGATTACCAGTTCAGGGCCCTCCCATTTGGGATATCATCCGCTACCAGTATATTCTCAAAAGTGATGAGGGAGAATAGTGGCCTTTTTCAGGCTTCAAGGTTTTCAGATCATTCCTTATTTATATTACCTTCTCTTAGTCCTCTCCAATGCTACTTGCCTAAAAAAATCATATCACCCAGACACAGTAGATTCTGAGTTGGATTATAAATATAAAAAAAACTAAACCTGTTCCCTTCAAAAAGGGATTCCCACATACAAATGTCTTTCCTCCCACAGGAGAAGATAATTTTGTTAAAACAAAAAATAACTTGCCTACTACAACAGAGGCGAGTATCCATAAGGATGGCGACATCAGTCCTAGGGTCCATGACCTCTTGTATTCAGGCAGTATCATGGTCTCAAGCTCACTCTAGATAGTTGGAAGACCTAATATCACAGTGGAACAGATTTCATTTCTTCCTAGACAGAAAGATCTTACTGACAAGGTCAGTAAAAATCTCTCTCCGGTGGTGGTTAAAGACCAACAATCTTAAAAGGGGAATCCGTTGGCACCATTATCCGGTGAAAACTAGGACTACGGATGCGATCAAGAGGATGGAGAGCAACACTAGATCGAGGATCTTTTCAGGGAGTTTGGCCAAAGCAAATAAGTCATCACTCGTCAAACTTCAGAGAATTAAAAGCAGTTCTGGAATCCCTGGGGGTAACAGAACATCTTACCCAAATTCTCCTGTGAGAATTTATTCGGACAATATGATAACACTTGCAAACCTGAGACATCAGGGAGGCACCAGACCGAAAAACCTGGAGATCCTAGCGGGCCAAATATTTTCTTTGGCAGAGCCTCGACTATTATCCCTCTCCGCTCTCCACCTCAAAGGCTCCTCCAACATCCAGGCAGATTTATTAAGTCTGAAGGTCTTCGATCCAACCGAGTGGTGCCTAAAACAAGAAGTCTACCTCCACATAACCTAAAAATGTGTATCTCTGGAAGTGGACTTATTCGCATATCAGAAAAACTCAAACTCCTATTTTTTTCCCTAAATCCAAGGGAAAAGAGTTAAGAGCATTGGTTCACAACTGGAGATTCCAACTGGCTTATGCTTTTCCTCTGATCCCCTTAATACCAAAGACCTTACAAAAGATCAGGATAGGGAAAACAATGGTGGTATTAATTGCCCCCCCCCCCCCCCCTGGCCAAAAAGGGCCTAGTTTGGACTATTTAAACAGTCTAAAAATAGCAGAACCATGGATACTACCAATTTGTCAGGATCTCCTACATCAGGGACCAATCCTTTATACAGACCCTCAAAAGCTTCAACTAGCAGCTTGGCTTCTTAAGCCTCCATCCTAAAATCAAAAGGATTTTCGGAAGCCGTAATAAATACGCTACAATAGAGTAGAAAAGAAGTGACCAATGCAATCTTTCCTAGTGTGGGGATGAGAAACCTAATAGTCTTCTTCCCAACATAGCAAAAATTCTGGACTTCATTCAAGCAGGTCTTGAGAGGGGTTTAAAACCAAGTACGCTAAAAGTACAGATATCTGCACTAAGCTCATATTTCGATCAGGATATTTCTTCCCTTAGATGGATCAAAAGATTTTTCGTAGGGGCCTACAGGCTATCGCTAAAGAAGAAGATTCTAGTCCCCACCTGGGACCTAAATATTGTGTTAAATGGACTAACTTTACCCCCATTATCTCTATGTATCTCTTACTGAAATTAGGAGACTATCTTGGAAAGCGGCTCTTCTAGTGGCCATTACTACGGCACGCCGAGTAGGAGAAATTCAAGCCCTCTCCATAAGAAAACCTTATCTGATAATTATGGAAGACAGAATAATTTTTCGTCCAGATCCCACTTATTTTTTTTTACCAAAAGTATCAGAATTTCACATTTCCCAGGACATTGTACTCCCATCCTTTTGTCAAAATCCGAAGAATAAAAAGGAAGAGAAGTTCCACTCATTAGATGTATGCAAAATTGTACGAATAAAGGCAAAAAAGCTTCCAAACGACCATTGCAAATTGGATTAAGAAAGCAATCCTAGAAACGTATCCGATCCAAATTCTAAAATCTCACTCCACTAGAGCAATGTCTGCATCTTGGGTGGAAAAAGGCGATGCTACTTTGGACCAGATCTGCAAAGGAGCTAGTTGGTCTTCCGTCCATACATACAAGAACCACTACAGACTCCCCAAGTAGTTTTCATTTGTTACCCACCATGACAGCACCACAGGAGAGTTAAGTGAGAAAATAGAAATAGACGTACCGGTAATTTGGTTTCTATGAAACACTCCATGACGGCACTCTGAATTCCCCCCCCCCCCCCGTATTCTTATTTACAAGTGATCAATGTGATTATGAAGGAATAAGTATGTTGAATCACTGCCATATGTTAATTTGAAATACACCGGGAATGGACTGTTTTACCTCTTTTTTGTGTTTTGACCTGTCCCAATTAGGGTCGAGGACCGTACCTCCTGTGGTGCTCTCATGGAGGGTTTCATAGAAACCGAATTACCAGTACATCTAATTCTAGAGGTGTTTTTTTTTTTTTTTTAGAAAAGAGTATTTTTACTGTCGGAAAGTAGTAAAATGTAAAAAAAAGATATCAATTTGGTATCGCTGTAATCGTATCGACCCACAGAATAAAGTTAACGTGTTGTTCATACTGTGAACACTATAAAGAAGAAACATAACCGTGCTAGAATTGCTGGTTTTTGGTTTCCTCGTTCCCCAAAAAATGGAATAAATAGTGAGAAGAAAAAAAAAAACATTGCATATACCCCAAAATGGAACGAATAAAAATTACAGCTCGTTCCACAAAAAACAAGCCCTCACACAGCGAAATAAATAATGCGTTATAACTCTCAGAACGCAATTATGCTAAATGATGGCCCTAGTTTTTTAGGTCCAGTAGTTTTTCACTAAAAACCCCACATCCTCATTTGCTAGACCCCTCAGGTGGACCCTGTAGATGCAGCGGAGATGAGGAAACTTTAGGGCCTTATAGGGCTAGTGAAGAAGTCAAAGATTAGGCAATACTGGAGCGCAGATACTTTGTATAATACCCAAAAAGCCGGCCTGTGCATAAAGGATTGGTTCAAAGCGTACCACACCAATCCATGGATTATTAATTATAATATTCATTCACACTATTATTACATCATCCTATTATGCCCTGATGTACTCCGCCCATCTTACGTGTACCCGGATGTACTCCACCCCAGCTTACATATGCCCCCACATTATAAGCTGAAATACCAGTAAAACCTCAAACAAAACTACTACCAAGCAAAATCTGTGCTCCAAAAGCCATATGGCATTCCTTCTGAGCCTGACCGTATGCCAAAACAACAGTTTATGACCACATATGGGGTATTACTGTATTCTGGAGAAACCGCTTAACAATTTATGGAGTGTCTCTCTCCAGTGGCACGAGCTGGGCACAACATACTAGTCACTGAAATGGCATATCAGTGGAAAAATGGCAATTTTCAATCTCCAACATCCACTGTGCACTAGTTTCTGAAAAACACTCGTGGGGTCAAAATGCTCACAATACCTCTAGATAAATTTCTTCAGGGATGTAGTTTCCAAAATGGGGTAATGTTTCAGGGCTTTCCACTGTACTGGTACCTTAGCTCAATGCAACATGGTGTCCGAAAACTAATTTTGTAAAATCTCCACTCCAAAAACCAAATTCCGCTCCTTACCTTTTAGAGCTTTGCTGTGTGTCCAAATAGAAGTTAATGACCACATGAGGGGTATTGCCAAATTCGGGAGAAATTGCTTTACAAATGTTGGGCGGCTTTTTCTCCTTTATCCATAGTGAAAATGAAAAAATGCTACATTTTAGTGGCTAAAATGTGATACTAATTTTTAGGCCTTATTCCAATAAATTCTGCAAAAAACCTATGGGGTCTAAATCCTCACTGTACCACTAGATAAATTCCTTAACCCCTTCCTGTTCTTGGACATACTATTAGGTCATGGTAACTGTATCGTTTTTGCTCCATGACCTAATCGTACGTCACGGGAGGAACGGCCGTTTCGGCCGTCCTTCCACATACACATACAGGAGCTGTGACTGCTGCTATATCATACAGCAGTTGCTGCAGCTCCTTTAGCGGGGATCAATCGCGGTGTGTCCGCTGATTATCCCCCTTAGAAGCCGCGCTCAATAGCTTTCGCGGCTTCTCAGGCGTTAAACTACCATTGACGGCCCGCTACGTTATAGCGGACAGTGATGGTTGCTATGGCAACCGTACTCCTAATAATGGTGTCCGACTATGCCATCTACGGAAGTCTAGTGGGTCCTGACAACTTGCTGTCAGTGAGTAGCTGACGTGTCTAATACGCTGCAATACGCATGTAGTGCAGTATATTAGAATAGTAATCACGGCCTCCTGCCCTCAAGTCCCCTAGTGCGACAAATTAAAAAAGATTTTAAAAAAAGTTGTGTAAAAATAAGTTTTAAATGTAGAAATTCCCATCTTTCCCCTTTATCAGTCCTTTTATTATTAATAAAAATAAACTATACATAATTGGTATTGCCGCGTCCGTAACTGCCTGAACTACAAAAGTATATTATCTATCCCGCGTGGTGAGCGCCCTATAAGAAAATGATAATAAACCATGCTAGAAAGACCATTTTTTTTGGTCACTTCACCTCCAAAAAAAATTAATAAAAAGAGATCAAGAAGTTACATCTACCTAAAAATGGAACTGATAGAAACTACAGTTCACAACGCAAAAAAACAAGCCCTCACACTGCTTTCTTGATGGAAAAATAAAACCGTTATGGCTCTTAAAATATGGCAAAACAAAAAGTTTATTTTTTATAAAAAGTATTTTATTGTGCAAACGCTATAAGACATAAAAACCCATAAACATAAGTTATCGCCGTAATCGTATTGACCCGCAAAATTAAGTGAATGTCATTTATAGCGCACGGTGAACGCTGTGAAAAAAAAAAAAAAGGAATACAAAAAATTGTAGAATTGCTGGTTTTTTTTTTTTTTTTTTAGTCACCATGCCTCTTAAAAATAAAATAAAAACTGATCAAAAAGTCGCAATCACCCTATAAAAACTATATTGAATTCCTCAAGGGGTCTAGTTTCCAAAATGGGGTTACGTTTAAGAGGTTTCCCCTGTACTGGTACCTCAGAAGCTCCTCAAATGCGACATGGCACCCAGAAACCAATCCAGCAAAATCTATATGCCAAATCACTCCTGCAGTTCTGAGCTCTGCCATTTGTCCAAGCAGCAGTTTATGACCACATAGGGTATTGCCGTAACCGGGAGAAATTGCTTTACAAATGTTGGGTTGCTTTTCCTTTTTATTCCCTGTCAAAATTAAAAATGTGTATCTTTTATCGGAAAAATTTGATTTTCAATTGCACAGCCCAATTCCACAAAATGCAGCAAATAACCTGTGGGATCTTAATGCCCACTATAGCCCTCCGTGTTCTTTGAGGGGTGTAGTTTGCCAAATAGGGTCACATTTGGGGGATTTCCACTGTTTTGGCACCGCAAGACCTCTTCAAACCGGACATGGTGTGTAATAAAAAGGAGGCCTCAAAAGCCTCTAGGTGTTCCTTTGCTGCTGAGGCCGGTGATGGAATATTTCTCAAAACTGCAGAATCTGGGCAATAAGTATCGAGTTGCATTTCTCTGGTAAAACCTTCTGTTTTACAGAAAAAAATGGAATGAAAAGGATTTTCTGACAAAAAAAAAAAAATTTTTAAATTTCACCTACTTTGCTTTAAATTCCTGTGAAACACCTAAAGGGTTGTTAAACTTTCTAAATTCTGTTTTGAATACTTTGAGGGGTTTAGCTTCTAGAATGTGGTATTTTATGGGTGTTTCTAATATATAAGCCCCTCAAAGCTGCTTCAGAACTGAACTGGTCCCTACAAAAAAAGTATTTAAATTTCATTCAAAATATGAGAAATTTCTGCTTCTGTTCCAAGCCGTGTAACGTCCTAGAAAAATAAAAGAATGTTAAAAAAAAAAATGATGCCAACCTAAAGTAGACATATGGGGAATGTAAACTAGTAACTGTTTTGGGTGGTATAACCCTGTGTCTTACAAGCAGATGCATTTAAATTTAGGAAAATGATATATTTTCCACATTTTCTCTAAATTTTGCTATTTTTCGCAAATAAACACTGAATATATCGACCAAATTTTACCACCAACATAAAGCCTAATATCTCGCGAGAAAACCATCTCAGAATCACTTGGATAGGTTTAAGCATTCCGAAGTGATTACCACATTAAGTGAAATATGTCAGATTTGAAAAATGGGCTCTGAGCCTTAAGGCCAAAACAAGGCTGCGTCCTTAAGGTGTGTAGTTTCCCACATGGGGTCACTTGGGGGGGGTTCCTACTGTTTTTACCCAGCAGGGGCTTTTGAAATTTGACATGGCACCTGAAAACGATTACAGCTCAATTTGAGCTCCAAGTGGTGCTCCTTCCCTTTTGAGCCCTGCAGTGTGTCCAAACAGCAGTTTATGAGCACTTATGGGGTATTTCCGTAATCGGGAGAAGTAGTTTTTCAAATGTTGGGGTGCTTTTTTGTTTTTCCCTTTTTATTCCTTGTAAAAATTAAAAATGACCATGTTTTATAAGAAAAGAAATGTAGCTTTTCATGGCCTAATTCCACTAAATAATGCAAAAAAAACTGGGGGTTTTAAATACTCACTATACCCCTCGATAAATTAAGGGGTGTAGTTTCCCAAATCATCCACTGTTCCACTGATTTGGAAATGTTACATAGCGCCACAAACCATTCCAGCAAAATTTGAGCTCCAAAAGCCAAATGGTGCTCCTTACCTTCTAAGCCATTCCGTTGGTCCAAACAGAAGTTTATTGCCACAATCTTAGCTAAAACTAAATTTTATTAGAAAAAAAACTTATATTTTCATTTTCCCAGCCTAATTCCACTAAAGTCATCAAAAAAACCTATGCGGTCAAAATGCTTACTGTACCCCTCGATAAATTACTTAAGGGGTGTAGTTTGCCAAATTGTATCTGGGAGTGTTTCCACTGTTTTAGGCCTGATGCACACGAACGTAAAAACGCCCGTAATTACGGGCTCTTAGATTTCTATTGGCCACGGGTACCTCCCCGTATGCTTACGGCAAGCTGACCATGCCGTTGAAAAATATAGAACATGTCCTATTTCAGGCCGTAATAACGGCACGAGCAGGCCCATAGAAGTCTATGGGGCTCCCGTAATTACCGGTGGCTACGTGTGTGCACCCGTAATTACGGGAGCGTTGCTAGGCGATGTCAGGGGATAGTCACTGTCCAGGGTGCTGAAAGAGTTAAACGATCGGCAGTAACTCTTTCAGCACCCTGGACACTGGCTACCGACCACAATATAGATCAAAGTGTAATAAAAAAACGTTCATACTTACCCAGAGCTCCCTGCTTCTTCCTCCTGAGATGACGTTTCAGCCCATGTGACCGCTATAGCCAATCACAGGCTGCAGCGGTCACATGGACTGCCGCGTCATCCAGGGATGTCGGGCTAGATGTCGAAAGCGGGACGCGTCACCAAGACAACGGCCGGGTAAGTATGAATTTCTTTTACTGCGGAAAGGGCTGCCCCTTCTCTCTATCCTGCACTGATGAGAGAAGGGCTGCCGATTAGTGCAGTGCAATTTTGCAGCGAAAACGTGCCCGTAAATACGGGTGGAATACTGGTGACACCGGACCCGTATTTACGGGAGGAAAAAAATAAGTTTGTGTGCATGAGGCCTTAGTTCTTCAAACCTGACATTTGTGCCTAAAATATATTCTCGTGAAAAGAAGGCCCCAAAGTCCTCTAGGGGTACCTTGGCTTCTGGGGCCTGTTTCAGTCCATTAGCACACTAGGCCCACATGTGGGATATTTATAAAAACTGCAGAATCGTGTACAATAGCTCGGACATTAAGGCCTAAAATAGGCTTGCCACTAAGGGGTTAATGACAAATAATTTTTTTGTTTTTCTATAGTCTCATTTACGGCATTCGCGCAGGTTTAATAATGTAATCGGTTTTATAGTTGGTTTTTACAGACGCGTCAATACCATGACCTTGCCGGCATTCACTTAAGACAGACCTGGGAACCTTTGTTGGACTCCTCGACTGCCATAAAAACAATCAGCGGGTTTGCCGATTAGGTGAGAGAAGGGAGCCTCCTCCCTCTCAAACCACTTGGATGCGGCTATCGCTATTGACAGTGGGTGGTATCGATGCTGACTTAGATCCTGCCCGCTAGAGTAGGTGCTTGGCTCTTTTTAGAAAGCCTGACACCCGCTCTAGCCGGCACGAGACATCTGTGCCAGACTTATGTCATAGTGCCACCTTTTCACGGCTATGGGGTATAAGTTTTATTGGCCACCTTTGTGGAGGGTGATCAATATTTTGTGTAGCTTCTCACTCCTGTAGTTGGACAAAGCTATACTCCTACCCTAATGTGACAATTGGTGGGGGTCTTCCTGCTGTCACTTGCAGCTTACCCCCTCCCAACCAGTGTGCTGCGCTCTGAATGTTGCACCTAGAATTTTGTACATGGTATAATTATGTAATAAAAGCTAAGATTTTGGGCTTTAATTTGATACCATCTAATCTCTATCCCTTATTATTTAGCCACGGCAAGTGTTAAAATAGTATCTGCATTTTCCAAATACTTTTGATATGTCATAGCGAGATTAAAATATTTGATCAGTTGGGGTCCAGATGCTGAAAACAGTCACTGAGACGAAGGGGCAAAAGCGCTCTGCGCCTTGCACTTTAGTCTGGATCGGCGTTCCTCATTTATGCTGGAGATAGGTTTGTGAGCCCCTTCTTCAGCATAACAAAGAACGCCGATCACAGCCGAGGTTGCTCAGCTAAACCCTTCTGCACCTTTGCTTTGGCAATGGTGGGGGTCTCAGCACCCGGACCCCAACGATCAAAACTTCTGATATGTCTCGGACATATCAAAAGTTTTTTGACAGTGCATTTACTCTTCGTCATCATGTCTTGCATAAGTCCTTTTCAGTGAAAATTATTGTCCTATTCTTAGTTATGAGTTATTTTTTTACTAGTTTTAAGATAAGCTCCAAGCTGCATTCACATTGTTGTAACATGGCTCTGCTCAGGAGCTGTGATCACCAGGTTTGAGATCAAATCCAATCTGGACAAAGCAGGTAAACCTTTCCCATTTTTTTACATACGGTAAACGTGCGGCAGTCTGTGCCAACTGAAGATGACTATATGTGAAATATCCTTGGGGTTTGAATTTTTTTTTTTTGTGCCTGGCCTCTTCCGATTCAGTTATAACTGTGTATTATGCAGTCGCTCTTAATTTAGTTACATAATATTTAGCTCACTGTGCTCCCTAAGCAGAGGTACTGTTTTATATATCAGTTAGTGTGCCATTTGTTTTTCAATTTATGCATGGCTTATTATTGAGACATGACTTTATTTGATGCCAGGACAAATTGACGCCATCTCTGGTAGAAATTTGTGGGTGAGTGGACTTTCATCTACCACAAGAGCAACAGACTTGAAGAACCTGTTCAGCAAGTATGGGAAGGTATAGTATTTTAATATTTTATGTATTTGTTTTGTTTTTTTTTTTAGATCCAAATGTTACAAACTTGTATAGTTCTCTAATACCCTGTTCAAGTGCATTGAAGACATTTTCCCCTAATATTAATCCGAAAGCAAATAACCGTTAAATTGGAATGTTATTTTGTGTTTTGCCTACTATTCTAGACGGTTGTTGGAAACCTGCCTTACCTTTCTCTTTGTTTAATATATTTTTGGAAAAAATGAAACGCATTCTGGGTGAAGGGGGGGATGTTCAGGGCAGATTTACTCCACTTTGTATTTCTCATTAAAGGGGCATTTGCAACTCCACATTTGAGGCAAATCTGCAGGATATGCCATAAATGTGCGATAGGTGGGTGTTCCACTTTTGCATTATCCTGAAATTTTTACGTTCTGTTACTATTTTGTTCCCTAGTTTAGGGCTCAGCTGTAGCTTTGTGAGCATGTCCTTTCTATAAAAAAAAAACAAAAAAACTTCTGTATCCCTTGGTTTCTGCTGAAAGGATGTTTTCATGCAGACACGCACATTTATACAACTGAAGTCTAAGAAATATTGGCTTATGGACTCCATTTTTTTTTTTAAAATAAAGCAAGAAAATGGGACACAGGTTTGACAGTCTCCCTGTGTTCCCTCCTTGGTGGGCACATGGTAACCTATTGTAAGTGCACCGTTGTCCAACCTGCCTATGAAAAAAAAAAAGTGGGACAAGAGCGTCAGCTCCTCTCACCCACCAGCCTAAGGAGCACCTCTAACACTTTTCCCGCCAGTATCCCCTTAGTAAAGGATGTAACACTGAGTGGGGGTGGCTTCTACTGGTTGTTTCATCTGGGAGATTGTTCTCCCTCCCTTCCAATCGCGCTCCAGTACACTCTTTCTCCGTCCCCTCATCGGGAATCCGCCTTCTCTGATTGGCCGGTCTCCTCACATGACCGCAAGCTGCTAATCTTAGCACTCCTTGGGCAGAGCCTTTTGTTTCCTCGCTCTCTCCTCCAATTGGACAGGCGCAACTGGGGACACAGGACCTCCTGACCAGTGCTGCTACATTTTTGCCTCAGGAAGGATATCAGGCACTCTGAAACTGGGTAGGACTGGCCCTTGACCTTTTTATACTTTCCCTACAGGTGCCCTGAGCTTACTTCCTGTAGGAGTGTGTTCTTATCCTAGCAGAATTCGGTAAAGGCAGCCATTACTCCCTACGGAGCAGTATATTTTGCTGGCAGTCCTGAGTGGTTCTATTGCTTTCTTCACTCCCACTACTACAGTGTGTGGTTTAGTAACCCCTTCTATTGCCATGTCTGACCCTAAGGGAGAACTCTCATGCCAGGCAACCTTTGCAATTTATTATGCATGTTACAAGTGCAATACTAAATTTCCTTGTGGTCAGGCTACTTCCTTATGCGGTGCATGCCGTCCATGTCATCTTCTCGTGGCAGACCCTGAAGCGAACCAGGTCAACTCGCCTGCCTTCGCTTTCACCATCCTTCTGTTTAACTTACCCCACCAAAAGACGTTTTGTCTGAGGGTGAATGGTCTGATTCTGACTCCGTTTCAGTTGGTAAGGGTTAAAACCGTCCTTCCCACCTCAGTGGGGGTTCGTCTTTCACATCACTAATTCTGCACCTTCCCCGTTAACTGACTCCATTACCTTTCTTCAGCCTCATCGTTCCCAAGCGATCTTTCCAGCCCATTCGGAACTTGAAGGTGTTGTTTTTAAGGAATTAGAAACGTCCGGACAAGAAGTTTCCTCACTTTAGCCATCTGGATGTTTTCCACCCTCTTCAAGAAAGGAGTTAATCCGAATGGCTTGGGTCTCCGGTGGTGGATCCTCCTGTTTCTCATTTAGCCAAGGCTACTACTTTGCCTATGGCAGACTCCGCTTCCTTCACAGATCCTCTGGATCACCGTGTGGACTCCTTTGCTAAAACTACTGTTGAGGCTTCCGCTAGATCAGTCTCCCGATTTTTGCTTTTAACTGGGTTAGCAGAGCGATCACTGAATGGGCGTACAAACTCGGTCATGGCCTTCTCTCTGTCCGTCCTTCAGAGGAACTGGTGGTTGTTTCATCTGATTTCCAATGTGTCCAAGTATGTGTGTGAGGCTGCCTGTCTGGTGGCTTAGGCCTTGGCCTCTTCTTTTGCTAGCTGCAGGACTATCTGGCTTAAAGCTTGGTCTGCTGATCAAGCTTCCAAGTGGTCCCTCACTGCGTAAGCTTTTGCATGTACATGTCTCTTTAGACCTATATTGGCCAAGATTATCTCAGAGGCTACAGATGGCAAGAGCTCCCAATTTTCATTAAAACCGGTTCAAACTAATTCTGTTCGAAAAGATGATGGGTCCTCGTTTTCAGACCCTTCGTTGCTTCTCAGACACCACGTCTTCCAGACTACAATCTCGCCAGGATCAGGAAGCCAAACCTTCTTTCTGGCGACCCTGGCCTCTACCTGCGAGGGCTGGAGCCGGTAAGTCCACTTTCGCCTGAAGATGCGCCCCATTCCTCTCAGGTGGGGAGCAGGCTTCTTCACTTCAAGGACATCTGGCTCTCACGTTTGGATGCCAGGGTTTGGGAGGTGGTGTCCTCCGGATACATGATCAAATTTATCAGTCTTCCTTCAGAGCGTTTCTTTCAGTGCGCTGTTCCACCATGCCCCTCAAGGGGGTCCACCCCCCTTTTTTTTTTTTTATTGATTGATTCTCGCCCCCTTGAAGGAGCAATTCTTCTGGTACCCTCGAATCATCAAAGGTTTCGGGGTTTCTATTCCAACTTTTGTCAGGCCGATAAAAGGGTGGCTCGGTTTGGTCCATCCTGGACCTCCAAGCGCCTATTTAAGTTCGTTATTTTCGGATGGAATCTCCAGGCTGTCATTGCTTCCATGGAACAGGGGGAAATTTCTCTTTTTCAGCTTCAGTTGGATTGTCAACCCATAGAAATCTTTAAAGGGAATGTGTCGTTAGAATTTTTTTGTTTTTTAGTTAAACATTTAGTATATAAATTAGACATTGTTCTAATTTTTTTATTTTTTTTCACAAGTGAGACGGCGTACACCATCTCTATGGGGATGTATGTGCCGTATTCCATCTCTGTATGTGTCGTTAATCGACACATACAGAGATGAAAAAAAAAAATGGCAGCCCCCATAGTGAGGTAAAAGTTAGAAGAAAGAAAAAAGTAAAACACAAACACACAAAATGTATTTTAATAACACTAAAAGCTAATTTTATATAAAAAAAAAAAATCCGCAGCACCTGTCCTTTAATGTAGCTAGTCCCAGCAGATTGTGTTTTTGAGGGTTGTCTTTTGCAAAGGTTTCCCGTCCTCCACACCATCTATCGATTTCTTCAGGACGAGATTCGTTCTCTGCAGACTCAACTTTACATCTGCCATGTGGGTTCTTGAGACCATGGTGGCCTCTATCAAGACAGTTCCCTCACTCCTTGTGCAGTTTGACAGCGCCATCTTTAACGGGCGATCCTCTCCCGGTGGAACGGACCCTTGGATTCTTGATCTGAAGTTCACCCCCCCTCGCAGTACGTTGCTCGCTTCGGTGGTTGATCTCTCCGGCCATGCCCCGGGGTAGTTCCTTTCACTGAACTGGCTAATCCACTGCAATGATGCCAGTCTCAAGGGGGCTCAGCTTTTGGAACCAGTCTCAAGGAATCCTTCCTTCCCATTAACCTCCTGGAATTGAGAGCCATTTTCATGTGCCTGCTGCACTGGACATCGTCGCTGTCAGGACACATAGTGCGCGTTCAAACGGATGATGCCACGGCTGTGGTTTATGGTAATCACCAGGACGGCACTCGTTGTGATGGCTGAGGCCGCAAAGATTCTGGCCTAGGCGGAAGCCTCACGTTCGGGCTCTGACTGCAGTACGTATTCCCGGGGTTAATAACTGGGTCGCAGACTTTTAGACGTGAAACGGTGGATTCCGGGGAGTGGTCTTCTCATCAGGAGGTCTTTGTCCAAATATGTCTCAGGTGGGGTTAAATAGGCTCTGTCACCAGTTTATAACTGCCCTATCTTCTACATAATCTAATAAATGAACAGAGAAGCAAAAAGCACGGCGCCACATGGTGCAGGTCAATAGGGTTTGAAAGGAGTAATAAACGTGGTATGTTATGCTCACGTTAGTGCTTGGTGTAGATAATAGGTAGGTCCATTGGTGCTGCTGCCAGGATCCAAACCAGTAAACAGAGTGGTCACCACTAGTTAGAACATATGGAAATAGTGGAAAAAAAGGGGAGGATCCTATGAGGCGCTGCTGCGTGGCTGTTTGCAGGAAATCAATGATGATGGAAAGAGAGGTATATATAAATAGATGTTTATTGAAAACGTTGATGAAAATGGCTACGCGTTTCAACGCTGTACTAGCGTCTTCCTCAGGCCGTTAAAAACACATACATGTAAAGAGGAGTTGACCGATCAAAGATAGGTGACAGAGCGTCTTTAACGGAACGTGTACCCAATAGCCTGCAGTTTGAACCACCAGGTTCCATACTTCATCGCTCGAGATCCGGATGCCTGTGCCCTGGTCCGGCTTTTTCTGTCTCTCCCCCCTCCCCCACCCTCTTCCTCTCCTGCCGCAGCTCCTCCGGCTCAATGCAGAAAGAATTCCGGCCATTCTGATAGCCCCAGATTGGCCGCACCGTTGTTTGTATGCGGAGCTATAGTCTCTATACCTTGGAATCTACGTTTAACGGCGTGGCTGATGTCGCCGCCATTCTGCAGACTCGTGGTCTCTCGTAGAGTGTTATTTTTAATATGCTCAAGGCTAGGATTCTGCCTTTAGCTTGCATTTACCATTGTACCTGGAAGGCCTGCCTTCATTGGTGTGAGTATCGCAAGCTTCTCCCCTTGTGTTCTTTTCTGTCCGGACTGCTCTCCTTTTTTGCAGGGTGGTCTGGATCAGAGTTTTGCACTCTTAACCCTGAAGGGGCAGGTGTCTGCACTCTCCATCTTTGGTTGTCCGTTGGCGTCTAAAGCTGACGTCATGATGGGGTAGCTCATGCGGTTTTCCCTGATCGTCCACCTATCCCCCTCTTGGGAAATCAATTTGATTTTCAATCTTAGGCCTCATGGCCGCAGCCGTGATTCCGGGCACGGACGGCCACCGATTGTCATCCGAACCGTTCACATACAAGATGTGGATTGACTCTTAGTAGCCCGGACCCCAAATGCGGCCCGTAAAATGACTTGTCCTATTTTTTTGTTCTCTGGGCTCCTGGCCAATGCACGGACCATGGAAACCACGGTCGTGTGCATGGGCCCATAGAATTGAATGGGTTTGTGTCCCACTATGAACTCTGAGAAAATAACTTTATGGTGAGTACTCAAAAAAAACTGTTTTTAAAATAGTCTTTTTTTAATTTATTTTTTATTACATGGCCTTTAAAGGGTTTGTCTTAGCTCAAGGTTTTAGAAAATGATCATAGGTCTATTCCGGTACCTTCTTTAAAATGAAAGATTTACAAGGTTTTCAAATGGTTTAATTCTTGCCTGCCTCACCTTCCTGTAAATAAGCTGCATTTGAAACCCAGCCCCAACGTGACCTCTGGCATGTCCTGTGCAGAACCCGTGGAATGCTCATTCCTAGAGGGTGTACGTGGCTATTCAGATAGCCGTCCTGTAAAAGACTCCCGGAGATCTAGTGCACATGAATGGGCCACATCAATCTGCACTTCTGGAGTATGGCAACTAATTCCAACAGAAGACACCCCAACCCCCCCCCCCCCCCCCCATGGACTGTAAATGCTACTTAATCTGGAAAAGGAAGCATCTCAAATAACATTGGATTTAATATAAAATTTGAGGCATAATGCACCGTCTGGGATGCATTCAGTGAGATGAGTCAACCTCTTTGATGAAGACAACCTTATATTGGAAGCTCCATTTTCAGCACACCTGTATGTTTGTTTTTGTTTTTTTGGCTATGGAGTTGTTTAGTCTGTCTAGCAGTAACAATCTTGTTAATGTGTCCATGAATACTATGTTTTATTTTGATTCCAAACTCTTAAGGTTGTTGGTGCAAAGGTGGTAACCAATGCTCGTAGTCCTGGAGCACGGTGTTATGGATTTGTAACAATGTCCTCCTCAGAAGATGCAACAAAATGCATAAATCATCTCCACAGAACCGAACTTCACGGAAGAATGATTTCAGTGGAAAAGGCAAGTAATGTAGTCTCCGATTGACTAATCTCTGCGATGAAAACCTATGTTGCGAGAAGACCAATGAAAACTTGGTGCACGTATGTTATAATTTGCATGACCACCTGTAAATGTTAAATAATTTTGTTTTTCAGCAATGCTGCAATTCAAGCAGTCGGGCCTATTGCACAAATTGACCTTTTATTCGGCCACCAAGCACGGATCTATGTCTTCCGTGTGCAGTCAGGTGTTTTTTTTTTTTTGTTTTTTTTTTAATAGACCATTCAATAGATGGGCGAGTCTGATCTGCTAAAATTGACAGGAGAATGACCTGCTCTCAGTTTTGCGGATCGGGCACACTGATCCGCAAAAAACACGGGTGTGTGCATCGGCCCATATAATTGAATGGGTTAGTGTGCTATCTGTTTAAAAACAAAACAAACGGATAGCACACTGAAGAAAATGGGTGTGCATGAGCCCTTACTCGTCCGTTTCTTTTGACCCCTTAGTGACCACCCTATTTTAGTCCCTAATGACAAAGGAATTTTCTATTTTCGCATTCAAGGCTGTAACTTTTTTTTTTTTTTTTTTAATACTGTTGACATAGCTGTATGAGGACTTGTTTTTTTGCGGGATTAGTTGTAGTTTTTAATGGGACCATTTTGGGTTACATATAGTTTTTTGATTAACTTTTATAATTTTTTTTTTTTTATGGGGGAATAGACAAAAACCTTATTCTGACCTTGTTCTATGCGTTTTAAATTCACGCTGTTAGCTGTGCGGCGTAAATAACATGTTACATTTATTCTATGGTTTGGTACGATTACAGTGATACCACATGTATCGTTTTTTTTAAAAATTTCTTACGACTTTTGCACACTCTTTTGAACGAAAATTATTTTGTTTTTGCATTGTCTCTTGCCAAGAGCAATCTTATTTTAAATTTTCCGTCAATAGTGATTTAAGGGCTTCTTTTTTGAGGGACGAGACGTAGTTTTTGTTTGGTACGGTTTTGGGGCACATGGGACACCATGAATAACTTTATCTTGACTTCTTTGGGGGTTCAATGGAAAAAAAATAGCACTCTTGCGGTTTTATTGCGTTTTTTTTTTACGCTGTTCACCTTTCGGTTTAAACTACATGTTTTACTTTATTGTTTTGGTCGTTCTGTTCACGGCGATACCATATACGTGTACTTTTTTATTTCTTTTTTACACTTTAATGCAAATTACAGTAAAAAAGTGGTTTTATTTTGATAATCCTTTTCATTTTCTTGTTTTTTCAGTCCCTCTAGGGGACTTCACTATGAAATCTTTAGATCGCAGACATAATGCCTTGGTATACTCGGTATACCAGAGCATTATGCCTATTAAGGTGTGCCTCCCTCGGTAAAAAAGTAAAATGCTGCGGTCGCTATTGACAGCAGCATTTAACTAAACAGCCGCGATCTAAGTAAACGACGATCCCTACCGTTGGAGCAGGAGCTTGACTGTCATCAGACAACAGAGCCACCACCCCAGCCTTCACGGGACACCCGTGCAGGACTTGGACTAGGTTGTCGTGAAAAGGCAGCGGCCTAGCCTAAAACCCCTTAGTGACCGCCGTGAAAAGGCATATTGGTAGACACTAAGAGGTTAAAAACGACCTTCAACTCTGCACGGAAATTTTATTTTTAGTCATTTGTGTTTTTAAACCACTTTTAAATTATTATTTTCAATTTTATACATTATTCTGTCTGAGCAGAGTCCGTCCGTTCAGCTGAAATTGGGTCCTGCATCTCTGAGACACAGGATCAGCTAATAGTGATCACATCTAAGTTATGAACTCTCACCTACCCCATCCTTCTTTCCTATGAAATTGGGGTAGTGTTGGGACACCCCCATACACATAGGATAGTCGGCTGGTCAAGCGGAAATCGGTGGGTTCTGACGACGTTCAACTAATGTGTATGGGCACCTTAGTATCACTAAGACAAGAAGCCTAAATGCCACATTATTCGTTCTTTAACCCTTGGCTGTTTTAACATATACATGATTTCGCAAAACTGAAGAGATCAACAATTTGGCTTTAAGCTTAGAATTCAAAAGTAACATCTTGAAGATGCAGAAATGAAAACAAACCTATAATTCTAAGTGATCATATTAAGCCATCGATTTTGTGTTCTTGTGTAATAACAGTTTTCATGACCACAATTTTTAGTGTATCATGTATTGTGTTTTTTTTTATTAGCAGTTTTCCACACCTGCACTTTGGGCCTTATTTATTAAAAACCGTAACAGAAAATGTTCTCGTTCGTTGCGTTGGTTGGACACAACTGCAACTAGAAAGCTTGACACTAAGAATTTAACCCCTTCCCGACGTACACCAAAGTCAGGTAGGGGGAAGTATGGAACGGGCTCACATAGTGAACCCGCTCCATACGATGCGGGTGTCGGCTGTATGTTACTGCCAAACACTTCAGAGTAACGAGTGCGAACCCGCTGGTTTAAATCGTTAAATGCCACAGTCAATAGCGACCGCGGCGTTTAAATCATTAGAGGGGGGTGACCCCCTCTAACAGCTTATCACGCCCCCCGCAATGCAATTGCGTGGTGGCGATGGTTGCTATGGCTGCCTGGGGGCCTAATGAAAGCCCCCAGGTCCGCCATCTTTGTGCTCCTGTTAAGCTCTGCCTCTGGCAGAGCTTAATAGAAGCTTGTCAGAATCACGATATACTGCAATACATTAGTATCGCAGTATATAGTGCAAGCCATCTAACGATCGCTGGTTGAAGTCTTCTAGGGGGACTAATAAAAAAAAAGAAAAATTATAAAAAGTTAAAGAGCATAGTAAAACAATAATTAAACCTAATTGGTATCGCCGCATCCGTAAAAGTCTGAACTATTACATTATATAATTATTTAACCTGCACGGTGTACGCTGTAAAAAAGAACAAAATGTAAACGCCAGAATGGCTTTTTTTTTTTTTTTGGTCACCTAATCTCCCACAAAAAATGAAATACAAAGGATCAACACCCTCTGGCTGTTACCCTTACACCAGTCTGAATTCGAGCATACACTCCTTGGCAAATAGCCCTGTGTCCCAAGCTACTTTTTTGAAGGTCTGCTTTCTCTCCACACGCACTTTACCTCAGTTGCATTTAATAGAGTGGATTTTGAGGTGGAGGTCATAAGATTTTGACTCCGTCATTTAAACAAAGTTAAGATTGGCAAAGGTATATCAATGAACCTGTAAGGCTTTTTTTCCCCCTGGTGTGAGGAGCTCAAAGTGAAAGACAAGAGGATGGAATCTGACTTCTTTCCTTTTCTTAATTATGGTTTGGAGTAGGGTCTTGGCTTGGCAATTCTGCAGGGTACGGTCTCAATTCTGTACCTTCTATTCTAACGGTCTCTGTCCCATGTTGAAGACTTTTCTTATAACTTCACCTCACTGCGTTTCCACCGCTGGTTGCCCCCTGCGATCAGAACTTGAAGACTATACAGGACGCTCAATTTGAGCCTTTATTCGAGGCTTCTTCTAAGATCCTCTCTGGGAAGGTTGCATTCATTGTAGTGATAACTTCCATTAGGAGTGGGTTTGAGCTGTCACCATTCCAGATTCTTTACCAAGACAGACTGTCCGGCATCAAGCTTTTAGCCTCTCTGGTAGGGATGTCACGATACCAGAATTTGGACTTCGATACCGATACTTTGTGTAGTATTGCGATTTCGATAGCAAAACGATACTTTGCCAATAGTAATAAAAAATAAAATAAAAAAAGAGTTCTTCCGTTTTCTCATGTGAGGCGCAAGGTGTGATTTATTTTAAATGTGCCTCACATTAATTGTAATTAACCCCATCAGGTTTCTCAGTCCTAATGGGTTAATGTGTAAGGTACGTGATGGGGTTAATTACTATTAATGTGAGGCACATGGAGATTAAATTCATCACACCTCGTGCCTCACAATAAGTGAAAAAAACGTTATTTATTTTTTACAATGTACACATCATAAATTACGCAAAAAAAATTGTTGTGCAGGTTATTACGGCTGCGCCAATACCGAATTTATGTATTGAGACTTATTTTAATGTTTATTGTGAAAAAGGTGTGTGTATTTTTTTATGTAACATTATTTTAAGTTTTTACTTTATTTTTAAACTTTAATGGACTGGTATAGGTCTATATGCCAGTACATTAGCCTGTGTACGGATAGTACACAGGCAGTTGTTAGGACATACCTAAGTATGCCCTAACAGGAAATATGGTAAGACAGCCCTGGGGTCCTTCAATGACCCTGGGCTGTCTTCCCATATATGGTATGGCCCTCGATTGTGTCACAGGAACTCTCTGTGGTGATTCAAAGGGACATCCCCTTCCCATTTACCTCTGAATGCTTTGATCGCAGCATTCAGAAGAATAGCGGCGGAGATGAGTTTTCCCTGATCTCCACCGTTATAGACCGGGGCTGCGGCTGTGTAATACAGCCATTGCCCCGCTCCTGACAGTAAATGCGCGTGCGGTCGGCAACGAGGTGATACGACCGGCGCTGCACTAATGAGCGGTGGCACAGGTACTGAAGACAGAACATGGGGGTGTTTTGCAGTCCGCCCGCTATGTTCTGTTTTCAGTGCCGCCGCTTGTTAGTGCAGCGCCGGCCACTTCGCATCATCCTGACACCGCACACTTGTCAGTACTCAGGACTGGGGCAATGGCTGTATTGCACAGCCGCAGCCCCGCTCACATACATTCATGTGTTACTATACTTGTGCGTCCGCACATCTAAGTATCGAAATACATGAAATAACGGTATCGAACCATTTGGGGATGCAGAGTATTGAAGTTTCGATTCATCGTGCGACCCTACTTTAGTGTGAAAGACTGCAACATGGTCTTCAACTCTTACCTTCGCCAAACTTTACAGTGTTCACACTATGAGCAGTCTCGGCCGCAATATTCTTCAGGCTGCTGTATGATAAGCAGGTCATGTGGCAGGTCTTATTTCTTTGTTTCCATCCCATAGTGCGGTGTCCTCAATGATTCTGAGAAAATTGGATTTTTATAGTCACCATAAAATCTTTTTCTTGTTAAAATACATATCGTGACGCAGATCCTGCCCTTGTTCTACTTCTGCACAAATTGATTATCCTGGTACCTCTGGTAGGGGCATAGCCTGCATAAACAGACGCTTTATCTAATCTGTCCTATCTAATCTGTCCTATCTAATCTGTCCTATCTAATCTGTCCTATCTAATCTGTCCTATCTAATCTGTCCTATCTAATCTGTCCTATCTAATCTGTCCTATCTAATCTGTCCTATCTAATCTGTCCTATCTAATCTGTCCTATCCTATCTAATCTGTCCTATCCTATCTAATCTGTCCTATCCTATCTAATCTGTCCTATCCTATCTAATCTGTCCTATCCTATCTAATCTGTCCTATCCTATCTAATCTGTCCTATCCTATCTAATCTGTCCTATCCTATCTAATCTGTCCTATCCTATCTAATCTGTCCTATCCTATCTAATCTGTCCTATCCTATCTAATCTGTCCTATCCTATCTAATCTGTCCTATCCTATCTAATCTGTCCTATCCTATCTAATCTGTCCTATCCTATCTAATCTGTCCTATCCTATCTAATCTGTCCTATCCTATCTAATCTGTCCTATCCTATCTAATCTGTCCTATCCTATCTAATCTGTCCTATCCTATCTAATCTGTCCTATCCTATCTAATCTGTCCTATCCTATCTAATCTGTCCTATCCTATCTAATCTGTCCTATCCTATCTAATCTGTCCTATCCTATCTAATCTGACCTATCCTATCTAATCTGACCTATCCTATCTAATCTGACCTATCCTATCTAATCTGACCTATCCTATCTAATCTAACCTATCCTATCTAATCTAACCTATCCTATCTAATCTAACCTATCCTATCTAATCTAACCTATCCTATCTAATCTAACCTATCCTATCTAATCTAACCTATCCTATCTAATCTAACCTATCCTATCTAATCTAACCTATCCTATCTAATCTAACCTATCCTATCTAATCTAACCTATCCTATCTAATCTAACCTATCCTATCTAATCTAACCTATCCTATCTAATCTAACCTATCCTATCTAATCTAACCTATCCTATCTAATCTAACCTATCCTATCTAATCTATCTCTAATTAATCAATGGAGAAAAGAATGTTACATTGAGTATTTAAAAGTGCCTTAATCCATATTTGCAATTTCCTAAACTTAAATTTATAATTGTTACCAATAAAAAGGTGCATAAGACACTGCACATGGACACATGCTTAACTTTAAATCTTGGCTTGCTAATTCTGCTTCCAAGCAGTTAGTGACAGCGCTCCCTTTTGCATGTTCCCGTCTCTTTGGACCTAGATTGGCCGAGATTATCTACGGGTGGCATGAGTACCCATGTTCCTCAAAACTGGGTCAAACGTGCTATCCCAGTCAAGCAGACGGGTCCTCGTTTTCGGTCCTTTCGTGGGTTCTGCAGCACGTTGAGCGAGTGTATAAGGCGACTGCCAAAATCCGTCTGCTAGGATGGAGACATGCATGAGCATCAAGTGTAATCTGAAGAGCCATCTCGTTGTCCTGTCTGAAGGAGGATTTCATCAGGATGCCGTCCAGGTACGGGGTGACCGACTACCCCCAGTCTAAAGGAGCGCCATCACAATAGAAAGAACCTTCGTGGCCAGACCGCTGGCAAGGGCCATGAATTGGTAATGACGGGATATTCACTCGTGAGTTTGACAAATGGAAACGTGCTGATACGTGTCCTTGGTGTCAACTGAGGATAGAAATTCCCCCTGCACTATGGAAGCAATGACCATTCGGAGAGATTTAATTAGTAAAGGACGACTTCGAACTTTGGGTGTCTCCTTTTGGAGCCTCAGGGATTAAGGGCTGTGGTCTTCACTGAAATCTTCCCTTTAATCTTCTGGAACGGAGAGCCATTTTCCTGAGCCTGTTGCACTGGACAAAGTCGCAGTTAAGACACCCAGTTCAGGTTCAAACAGATAATGCCACTGCCGTGGCTTATCTGAATCATCAGGGCGGCACTCGTAGTGTGGCGGTTATGGCCGATGCTGCGCAGATTCTGGCCTAGGCGGAAGTTCGATGGATTCTACAGATTTTTCGCGAGGCTAAACCGCTTTGGGGAAAGGTTCCCCTTTTGTGTCACATCTCGCTCTGCTCTAGAGCGTTTGGACTTCCCTACAGGCTGTGCTCCATCAGGCTTCTGTCCTTCAGTTGTGTAAGGGGGGGCTAAGTGGTCTTTGAACACCTTTTGTCAAGTTATATCAGGTGCACACCTTTGTTTCTGCAAACGCTACCCTAGGTCGCAAGGTCTTGCAGGTATCCGTAAAATAGATGATCATGTCCTGTGTTCTGTTCTCACTCCTGGGGGCTGCTTTAGGACGTTCCATGTTCTGTGTCCCCTAATGTAACTTACAAGAAAACAGGATTCACCGTAAAATCCTTTTCTTGTCCAGTTCGTTGGGGGATGCCTCCCACCTCATTGCATTTCCAATGTTTTTTGTTCATTGTTTCCAGTTTGAGGGATTCTCCTCTATTGTTTGACGTTCTTCCCTCACCTTGTATCTGCTTCTCCTTGCAGACAGACTGAATAGCTCAGTGTCTGGGCAGGTTATATCCTGTAGGAGGGTCAATTTTTTTTTTCAATATTTCCTCGTGTCAAGCCTTCTAGTGGCAACAGCATATACCTACGGTCTTTTTTTACGTTGAGTTATAAATAAAAAAATTCTGTTACCCGTGCTGTAGCGCTGTCTCTTAGTCTCCCCAGTTTACACGGTGATAAAAACCAAAACTGCAGTAAAACCACATGCCGCCTTTTGCGACGCGTTACTCGGTTTTGCGGCAGCTACCGCAGTGTGTACAGTCACTTTTAAGAGGTGACACAAAGCAGAAAATGGTGCTACTCTTATCCACAGCCTATACTTCTGCAGGAAATTTAAAGAGCCTATTTATCAACCAGTTTATCAATTCCCTATCTCCTTATTAATCTTATAGTCGCTTTGCTGCTAACTACAGTGTGATTTCTTTTAATCCCTTACCGACCCACGACAAAAATACACTTCATGGAGAGCGGCGGGGTTATATTTGGAGCGGGCTTACGCGCTGAGCCCACGCCAAGCACCCCAGCTGTCGGCTCGTAACTTTGCAAATAGTGTTTTTTGTTTTTGTTTTTTTTTTAAAACAAAACACACTAGTTATTAGCAGCAAAGCGCCTATTAGGTCAGTTAGGAGGTAGGGAATCGATAAACTGGGGACAGTATCTTTAAAAAAATCGGAGGGGTATTGGCTGTGTACGAGGAGCCCTACAGTTTCTGCTCAATCTCCACCTCCTAGTGGCTGAAGCCTTTACCCATACTGAATTTTCTGTCATCCAAAGATTTTATAGTGAGCAGTCGGTTAGACACTATTATTTTATATAGTTGTTTGTTTTTCCCAAATTTTCTCACACAAACTTTTCAATACAAAACATGTGAGTAGAGCCGTGGGCTATGTTCACGTCTGAGTCTTCTGTCAAAAATCCAGGACAAAAAAATGCAGCGCTCACTGCATGGTTAGTTTCCATCATGCAACAGATCCGGCGCTTCTGTTCTCATTTTTCTGCACCTATGATTGAGCAGAAAAAAATTGCAGATAAAAAGTTTTTCTGTGTTTTAATGTTTTGTTTCTCCCCCCGCCCTCCTGTAGGCAAAGAATGAGCCTGCTGGTAAGAAGCCTTTAGACAAGAATGAAATTGAGCTAAAAAAAGAGAAGTCATCATCAAGTAGTGACCGGCGACATTCAACCGACAAGTCCGAAAAGTACGATTGTGATACTTTTTTCTTTTATTTTTTTTAAATTGTGTTTCCTCGCTGTATTTTACATGTGGTGATATGAACCCATCTGTGACCATACACATTTGATAGGTTTAGCTGACCTTTAGCTAATGTGTATTGCCACGTTTTATTTACTTCTTAAACTTCTAGGCCTCGTTCACACAACAGGGTCCGAGTGTCGGCCGTTTTTCCCGGCCAGCTTGCATCCGTTCCGGGCCATGTTGCCGATTTTGACCCGTTTTTTTTCACTGTCAGTTTTAAAATCGGATTAATTTCATTGAAATTTGTTGCCACACACAGCCCTCCTGGTAGGTAATGCCGCCCAGCCCCCTGGTGGCTAATGCCGCCCAGCCCCCTGGTGGGTAATAGACTTCTATGGGGGCAGGGTAAACGGCCGAAAATAGGGCATGTCCCATTTTTTGACGGCCAGGCTTCCCGGGCCGTTAAAAAAATCGGTCGTGTGAATAGCCCCATTAGGGGTCTATTGTTCCTACTGCAGCCGGGTGACGGTCGATTTTATGAACGCCCGTCACCCGGCCGGGAAATCCTGTCGTGTGAATAAGGGCTAACTACTGGAGTTTTTCCCTTTTTAGCTACAGCTACAGTCCAATTGAAAACATTGAGTTGTATGCTACCTTGTGGACTGCAGCTGTCACTCAAATAGTTTAAAGTCAATCAGTAGCCCTACAAATAGGTCTAGCTGTAGCCCCAGCCTTGGGGTCCTTTTACACAGGCCAATTTGGCCATAAAAACGAGCGCCGATACACGAGACAGCTCATTTATTGGCGCTTGTTTGCTACTTTCACAAGGAGTTACTATGATCCTTCGTCCCCATACATTTCTATCATGTCGGCAGCATGTCTCCCTGTTTACACAGGGTGATGTGTTGCAGATGACGATGATATTTTATGTCGCATAAACTATCCAATCAGCCAATGAACCTTCGTTCATCGGCTGCACACAGAGCAATGATCGGGAACGAGAATTCATATGAACCCTCGTTTGCCCGATTATTGGCCCGTGTAAAAGGGCCTTAAGGCCTCATGCCCACTTAATTTTTATTTTTTTTAGGGTACTTTTTGTTTTATTAACCGCTAGCACCCAGACACATTCATTTCAATAGGGCCATACACACTAATAATGTTTTAACGGAACCGTGTGGTTGGTCCATCAAAAATAGGACAGGTCCTACTCCTGTCCATTTTTGACGGAACAGTCTCTGCATTTTCATTGATTTGGTCCGTGAAACAACGGACCGCACATGGAAGCCATCTGCGTACTGTCCATGTTTCACGGATCTATCGTTAGCGGCTGTACAACGGCCGATGGATTCGTGCATTCAGCCGAATGGTAAACTGGAATTTGAAATGGACATTGACATGATAACAAGATAACCTTGCCTATTGACTCTGCTTTGTCTGTTTAGTGTCTTATCTGAAGCAGTACAATACACCTGTCGTTCTATCATTAAAGAGGCTCTGTCACCACATTATAAGTGGCTTATCTTGTACATAATGTGATCGGCGCAGAGTGTTTTCTATTTAGAAAAACAATCATTTTTGACGGAGTTATGACATATTTTAGCTTTATGCTAAGGAGTTTCTCAATGGACAACTGGGCGTGTTTTACTATATGACCAAGTGGGCATTGTGGAGAGAAGTGTATGACGCTGACCAATCCGCATCATACACTTCTCTCCATTAATTTATACAGCACATAGCGATATAGCTTTTTTGCTATGTGCAGCCACATAAACACACTATAACATTACTGCAGTGTCCTGACAATGAATATACATTACCTCCAGCCAGGACGGGATGTGTATTCAGAATCCTGACCACTTCTCTGTGAGCACAGCGAGATCTCGCTGTAAATGACAGCTTACAGCGTAATCTCGGTAGACTACGCCTGCTATGCTGTAAATCACAGAGAAGTGCCAGGATTCTGAATACACATCACATCTTGGCTGGAGGTAATGTATAGTCACTGTAATGACACTGCAGTAACGTTATAGTGTGTTTATGTGGCTGCACATAGCGATTATAGCTATATCGCTATCTGCAGTGTAAATGAATGGAGTGGAGTGTATGACGCTGATTGGTCAGCGTCAAACACTCCTCTCCACAACACCCACTTGGTCATATAGTAAAAACACGCCCAGTTGTATATTGAGAAACTCATTAGCGTAAAGCTAATACAGGTCATAACTCTGTCAAAAATGATAGTTTTTCTAAATAAAAAACACTGCTGTAATCTACATTACAGCGCCAATCACATCATGTATAATATAGGCCACCTATAATGTGGTGACAGCTTTAACTGCCTACTAGTGTTTTTTGTGTTTTTTTTTCCCTTTTGATGAAAGTTCCCTTCAAAAACTAATATGTATATATAATATTGTTGTTTTTTTTTTTCTTTTAATATCACAATGTGTCACATTCTTAAAATTTTAGCAATCTGTTTGTCTGCATGGTTGATTAAAGGTCTTCACCGAACAAGAAAGATGTGTCTGATGATGGCGATCATGGCAAATCCACGGATAAGGATAAGGATGATCGCGGAAGTAGAACTTCTGATCGTTCCAGAACTAGCAAATCTGGTATGTCTAGTGGTTTTTAAACCAAACTGTGTCTCTTCCTGCTTAAATCCCCACCGTCATGATCTATAAGATACCTATAAAACTGAGCAAGATCTGTACTCTGTCTTGAGCTATAGGCTGTTACTGCTTCTGCTCCAGTTAAGCCTGGTCTCTTTCAATCGGTGGTTCTGAGCATTCTTGCTGACTGACGGGGCCACACTCCTAAAGCATTGCCCGCACGTCATTTTCAGAATGATTACAGAAGCAACATTCAGCAGCCCTGTATTCTGGTCCAAGGGGTTATGCAGCACTGTTTGTTTTATGGGCATTTCATAGTTGCCCTTATTTAACTCTTGCTGCCACATTAAGTGTCTCACTTTTGACATACACAAATAAAACTTGACTTCTAAAATAATAAAATCATCTTTTTTCGTTTAAAGTTTTCACTGGATGACACCGTACCATGGGTATAGGTCGCTGACACTAGATTAATATTAAAAAAAACTGTGGCTCTGCCCAGTAGGTTATACGCTTTGCTGAGCACTCCGCTTCTCAGTGTTCGCATAGTGGCGGCGGACATGTCCTGCACTGCAGGAAATTCTGCTAGATTTTTTTTTAGTTCATTTTTATTTCCTTTTCAGGTGTAGGGTGAGAGTCCCTTGTGTGTTTCGCTTGGTAACTCCTGCAGGCGCTGGTCTGAAGGAATTCTCACTGTTTCGGTGGATGCCAGACATTTTGGCGGATTCTCTTCCCACCTTAGTGGATGCCCACCTCTCTGGTGGATATTCCCTGCCTTGGTCACCCAGTTCCCGATCATTACCGCATCGGCAGTTGAAGATGCCAAACAGCCGCACCACGTGTGTTCGTTTTCCAAAGGGGTGACCGGCTGCGCCTGAAAACAACTGACAGGCTCCATTGGGAGCTGCTCTGGATGGGGAAGGCGCAATTCAGACTATGCCAGCGGACTTTACAGCATTATATAGAGGGGGTTCTGCTTCTGAGGTGTTGTCCTTGCTAAGGGTTTTTTTTAACACTTATGTGCTGACAGACATTATTTTCCTTTTCTTGCTACAAGCCGCGGCGTTCCGCCGTTTGCACCATTAATTTAGGCCCTTGCTTCGGTTCCCCATTAGGCCCCAAGCTGGTCACGTTCCCACCCCGTCTCTTCCCTGCTCCGCCGGTTTTTCGCATTCTGAACGGTAGCAGAGCGGGACCATAAGTCACATTCCCGCCCTGCCGAACCAGCGCAGTCCAGGTTTTGCTGGAGGGGAGGGGGTTTTCGTTTCCCTCAGACGGTATTCACTCTATCACCTGGTAGTGAACACCATAGTACACTGAGCTAGTGTACTGTAGTCATACAGCGCTTGGAATTCTTCCTGCTTCACGGAGGACACAGCACCTAGGGGGGTCTGGTAGGATAGTCATTGGCTATAGTATTATTTTTTTTGTAGAAGGCTCAATATATATAGTCCCTAACCCCCTTCCATTGTAACGCACTTTGCGTGTACGCGGTGCAGTACAAAGTTTCCATGCGGCAGGCCGACCCAGTCTGTGTACAGTGTCCTCCATCTAAACCACCACAGGTTTCACCAGCTCCCATGGTTAGTGAGCATAGTACCCCCCATTGGGCGGCTTCCCTCACCCAGGCTGTTGATAATCTCGCCCGCCTCTCTCAGGCCGCAACAAATGCCTTGCTCAGCAATTAGCATCTCCATTGCCTTAGCCCTCTAAGGCAGCACAAAACATCCAGGCCATCAGAGATTCTTCCCTGGATTGCACTCGTTCTAGTTCTCCAATTACATCCAGCAAGCACGCTAGGAAATCAAGCATATACTTCCTCTGATTTTCCTTTTTTCCTTTCAGGCGTCCTTCATTCCTTTTCATTCAAGAGATATATCTGAACCAGCTTTTTCAGGAGACGTCTCCCTGACTCTGAGTTTGAGTGTAATAGAAGTGAATCCACTCCTCCTGCTGTGAACGATCTCATTCAGGCAGTGAGTTATAATTAAGATTTCGGATGATCCTGCTGAATCCCCTCAGAATGAGTAATTATTGCATCTCTAAATTGGACTCACTCTGGTCTTTCCAGATCATAAGGGTTTTGACAAATTTTGTTTTCTGATGCATTGAAACACCCTGACCGGCCTATACATGTGTCCAAGAATGCGGACTATAGGTTTCCTTTCTCTGATGAGTGTATTACCAAATGGTCAGCTCACCCCAAGGTAGATGCTCCCATGGTCCGGCTTTAGGAAAATACCTCACCAGTAGCAGATGCTTCCGCCTTAAAGGATCCAGTTAATGCCAAAGTGAAGTCTGGCAAAAGCCTCTTTTAGCGCGACTGCGGCCTCAGTCAGACCCTCTTGCAGAATTTTGGGTTAGCTGTCCAATGCCTCCTCCGTGCCCCTCCAGGGCCCAGATTTTTTTTTTCTCAAGCCATTTAAAGCCTCCTCCATCAAGGAGTAATTGGATAGTTCTGTAGTTTGTACTGGAACAAAGGGTTTTGTTCAAGTCTATTTACAGTACAAAAGAAGGATGGATCGCTTTTTCTCCAATTTTGGATCAGAAACTTCACAATCGAAGTGAAGATTTGAAGGTGTCGCATGGAGTCCCTTCGATCGCTGGTCTCTACGTTTTGGTGGTCGACTAGTTCCTGTCTTCGACATCAAGGATGCTTATCTTCATGTTCCCATTGCTCAAACACAGAAGCGTTTCCTGCGCTTTGCAGTAGGGTTGTCACTATACCAGAATTTGGACTTCAATACCGATACTTCGTGTAGTATTGCGATACTCTATAACAAAACGATACTTTACCAAATATAATAATAAAAAAAAATTTCTTCTATTTTCCGATGTGAGGCACGTGGTGGGATGAATTTTAAGCCTCCATGTGCCTCATAGTAATTGACCCAATCATGTTCCTTAGTCATAATGGACAACATTGGGTTAATGTGTGAGTTACATGATTGGGTTAATTACAATTAATGTGAGGCAAATGGAGGTTCAAAATTCATAAGATCTCGTGCCTCGCATTGAGTGAAAAAGCAGTTTTTCTTTTATAACCGAGTAAACCTCATAAATTACGCTATAAATTTGTTATTACGGTCACGACCATACCGAATAGGTGTATTTTATGTATTGAGACTTATTTTAATGTTTATTGTAAAGTGTTTTGTTTTTTTTTGTGTTTTTTTAAACATTACTTTTATTTATTTTTTTAACTTATTTTTAAACTTTAAAGTACTGGCATATATCTATATGCCAGTACATTAGCCTGTGTACTGATGGTACACAGGCAGTTGTTAAAACATACCGAAGTATGCCCCAACAGGAAATATAGTCACAGCCCTGGGGTCCTTCAATGGACCCTGGGCTGTCTTCCCATATTGTATGTCCCTCGATCACGTCACAGGGATTCCTTGTGACGTGATCCAAAGGGCACCCCCATTCTCATTTACCCCTTGAGTGCTGTGGTCAGATTTGATTGCAGCATTCAGGGGAATAGCGGTGGAGCTGAGGTTTCTCTGATTTCCACCGTTCGAGCGGGGCTGCGGCTGTGTAATACAGCAATTGTCCTGCTCTTGACCATAAATGTGCGCGGTCAGCATGAGGTGATGCAGCCGGCGATGCACTAATGAGCGGCGGCGCAGGTACAGGAGACTAAACATAGGGGTGTTTTGCAGCGCGCTTGCCATTTTCTGTCTTTAATCATTAGGGCAGCGCTGGTCGCATCAGATCATGATGACCACGCGCACACATTTGTCGGGACTCAGGAGCTTGGCAATGGCTGTATCACACAGCTGTAGCCCCGCTCTAACAACATTCATGTGTTACTATACTTAGCTGTGCAGCCACACAGCTTTGTATCGAAATACATGAATTAACGGTATTAAACAGTTTGCGGGTGCACGGTATCGAAACCGTATCGAAGTTTCGACGCATCGTGCAACCCTACTTTGCAGTAGGTACCGAGCATCTCCAGTTTGTGGCCCTCCCCTTCGGGCTGGCTACGGCTCCAAGGGTCTTCACCAAGATCCAGGGGGACAGCGGTTATCCCATACTTGGACAATCTACTGTTAAAGGCACCCACCAAACAGGATAACTAGGACAGTCTCCACATTACACTGGGTTGTCTTTGCAGATTTGGATGGCTGATCAACAGCACGAAGTCATCTCTCACTCCTTCTCAGAGAATAGTTTTGGTTTTTTAGGGATAGTACTGGATACACAAACGACCAGGGTATTCTTACCCAAGGACAGGATCACCACTCTGACAGGGAGTTACAGTACTATGGAGGAATGCTCCTTTCTTCATCCGCTTCTGCATGAAAGTCCTGGGGATGATAGTCCCAACCTTCGAGGCAGTCCCATTTGCTCAATTTCACTCCTAATCTCTACAACTGGCGATTTCTATCTCGTTGGGACAAGCCTTCCGACTCCTTGGATCTGTTGATCCGTCTGCCCCTTTCCGTCAAGAACGAGCTGCTCTGGTGGATGTCTTTCCCCAACATCTCTCAGGAAAAACCCTTCACAACTCTCCACTGGCAAGTCATCGCAATAGACACAAGTTTGTCCTGCTTGGGGGCGGTCTTCGGCTGCCTCATAGTCCAGGGCACCTGGTCCGACAAGGAAGCTCCACTCCAAATCGACATATTGTGGTGGAGGACCATCTTCCTGGCCCTGTCTCACTGAGCGTCTCCTATCCAGGGTCTTCCAGTGCGATACAGTCAGACCTCTTTACAGCAGTGGCGTACATCAATCATTAGGGAGGTACAAGAAGCAGGACTGTGTGGATAGAAACAAGATTCTTAGTTGGGCAGAACAAAATGTGCCAGCAATCTCTGTAGTGTACATCCCAGGAGTAGAGCACTGGGAGGCGGATTACCTGAGCCGGGAACGCCTGGATCCCGGAGAATGGTATCTTCATCCTGAGATTTCTTTCCGCATTTGCATTCGGTGGAGCTTCTAATTTTGCCTCTAATTTCAATCACAAGTGCCTGGACAAAGTTACCAGAACCTCAGATCCCAGGGCCATAGGAGTCAACGCTCTGGTTCTCCCCTGGTCGTCTTTCAACCTGCTTTGTGTGCTGCACAGACCCTAGGGCACTTTAAACTACTTGTCTAGCCTTCTGTTTTTGAGATATCGGTGCCTTTTATATTTGGTGCCTGATATATAAATTGGCACCTGTACTTTCAGTTGATCATTTCTTTTCATTGAAAGGGCAGGGGGGCATGATACTTAGCGCTATGACACTATTAAATCAGCTACGGACAGTGTCAGAGCGGCTTGGGCTGTGTGATTTCTCTCACGAAATTAGTCTGGTCATCACTGTCTGACAAGAGCTGGAGAAGGGAGAACGCAAAGCGCCACCGCTACGGAGCAGAAGAGGCGCAGAATAATTCATCCTTCTCTTCTGTGGCGGCTGCAGCGTCGGAGCTATCCGTGTGCGCGCGCACTCCTCCTCTCTCCAGCTCTCTATGTGCAGTCCGACTAGTGATTTGTATATCTGTTCTTCTGAGCATCTATGCCTCTTCTAATGCAATGCTATGATTTTATTTGCTTCGCACTGGCTTACTCCATTTAAGTTTACTGTCCATCAATATCCCCTTTTCCCTTTTTAGTGTAAGTTTTGCTATTTTAATATAGAATTGTAAAATGTGTTTCCTCGTCCCATGTGCATAACCGTACTTGTATTTACAGTAAACTTAATTTTTTACTTCGATGTTCAAGCCTCAAGCTTCGTCAAAATTGGCAGAGCTTAGTATCCTCTGCAAATCTTCACTCTATAAGCCAGCTACACCGTAATAAACGTTTTGAAAATGAGACCCCCTGTAATAACTGCAACCTAATAGAAGAGTGTGCCATAAATAACTAATGTTTCTTTCTATAGTTCAGCCAGTTAATTAACTGAAGTACACGTTTTCTCAGTTGCAGCATTCGCGTTTTATGTATCTAAAAGTAGCGTTTAAAGTGGCTCTGTCACCAGTTTATCAATTTCCTAACTTCCTAGCTTTAATGCTGATAACTACAGTGTGATTTATTATTTGCAAAGTTATGAGCATTTTTCTAAATATGGTAATGTAGCTCGAATAGCCAAATAGAAGGTGACTCTTTCTTTTCACTCCGGGCGGTGTAATGTTTTCTGTAGGACGCTGTCCAATCGTCATACAGCTTCTCCCCCTTCCATGTCCAGCAACACAGTGTGATCATAGAGTATACAGCTTTCACTCCAGACTGTGTATTCAACTGGCGATATCTCCGGTTGTGTCACAGCTACAACTGTGGTCCTGGTGTCATATGAAAGATATTAGAATCGCTGTTCTAGGTGGTCCACAGCCTGATATATGGATGTTTGAAGTGACCCCCCTTCCCCCTAGACAGTCCCTCGCAGTGTGTGATTCAGCTTCATGCTGATAGGACAGCGTCAGAGGCTGTGAGGAGGCTCCACCTCAGGAGAATTGCTGGTGTCACCTCCCACTTGTCTAATAAAGGCTCATTTACATATTTAGAAAAAAGCTCAGAACTTTTAAAATAATCGTTTTGGGACACAATTGTCACTAGTTTTATCAGTGTGACAGCGCCTATTAGAATGGCTAGGAGATAACGCGTTCCTAAACTAGTGACAGAGCCGTTTTAAAGTTGCGTATGTATTGAACAAGTTTCTATATTTTTGCTGTGTGTGTGTGTGTGTGTGTGTGTGTGTGTGTGTGTGTGTGTGTGTATATATATATATATATCTCTCAACACATACATTTTACCTTCTTGGTTGTTTACTTTCTAGGAAGCAGAGGAGCTGAAAGGACAGTTGTCATGGATAAATCAAAGGGGGAGCCTGTAGTTAGTGTAAAAACATCTTCTGAAAGGGTAAGGTATTGTGTAACTGAAAACTGTTACTACTTTGATAGAGCTAATAAGAGAACATTAAAGGAGTTTTCCTATAATCCTTATTAATCACCTATCCACAGGATAGGGGATAAATATCTGATCAATTGAGGTCCGACCACTGGGACCCCTGTTGATCACGAGAACAGGCTTAACTTGCAGTTCTTGGGAGCCCCATATGAATGGAGCTGTAATGCGCATAAGACCAAAAGGGCAGGTCTCGTGTGGTGGTCCAAGGAAGAACAATTGGTGAACAGGGTCATGGGCACCCAAGTCTAACTGATGAGCAATGAGGGAGCAAAGGCTAGCCCATCTGGTCCGATCCCATGTGTGGGTTCTATAATGTTTAAAAAACAAAAAACTTCCCATTTTTCCTCTAAAGTAATGTAGAAAATATAAAAATAAACAAAATTGGTATCGCCGCATCCGTAGAAGTCCGAACTACTACAATATAACATGATTTAAATAGAAAAAAATAAAGAAACCGCTGGTATCTGTTGTTTGGTCAACTTGGAGCTAAACAAAGTCATCTAATAGTCATATGTACCATAAAATGATACTGATAAAAACTACAGCTCGTCCCGCATAAAATAAGCACTCACACCACTCAACCGATGTAAAAGTTATGGCTTCTACAAAATGAAACGCGTACATTTTTTTTTTTAACAAATTAGTTTTTTCTTTGGAAAAGGAGTACAACTGTAAAAAAACAAAACAAAAAAAAACTATCAATTCGGTATTGCTGTAATCGTATTAACCAGCAGATTAAAGGTAATTTGTCGTTTTTTAGCTCACGGTGAAAGATGTAAAAACAGAACCGCCAACAATAGAGGAATCTGTTTTTGTTTTTTTCTCCCCACATAGAATTTTTTCAGTTCCCCGTACATTATATTGTACCAATTAGAATATTGCCAATAGAAACTACAACTCATACCGCAAAAAACAAGCCTCCACACCACTCCATTGATGGAAAAATTAACGTTCTGGCAATGCAAGGTGGGGAGTATAAAACAAAAATGAAAAAAAATAAATGGCTGTGACTGCAAGGGGTTAAAATCCATTGACCGTAAAGATGTACTCCATGTTTCTTTCTCTTTTTTTTTTTTTTTTTTCTCAGACCATACAAATGTAATGTGGACAGGTGTATGTACTTGGTGCTGTTTTTCACGGGCCTCTGATCTGGGGCGCCGTAGGGTCATGTGGTCTGTACTCTGACAAATCATCCTACAGCGTCTACTTTAGAAACCGGATGTCCATTTCTAAATGCAAGTCTAAAACCTTTATCAAGGCTCCCATAAACTTAGATTGGGAGCCTGACTTCCAGTCTATACAGCAGACACTGTAGGATACAGGGAATCCGAATGATGTGACCCTGCGGTGGCCAGTAAAATGCAGCACCAGGTAAATCAATACACATGTCCACATTACACCACATTTGGAAATGTAGGGGGGTGGGGGGTGGAGGTCTTCTTTAATGGAAAAGGCTTTTTCCATTCCAGTACATTTACAACTTTTTTGTTTTATTCTTTTAGAGTTCCAAAAGCCAGGATCGAAAATCTGAGAGTAAAGAAAAAAGGGAGATACTGTCCTTTGATAAAATAAAAAAACAAAGGGAGCGTGAACGCCAGAGGCAAAGAGAGAGAGAAATAAGAGAAATGGAGAGACAGAGGTATGTTTATGCTATACTATTATAGATTGATCTCTAATGGTATTTGTGTTTTGAGGTCCTTGTAAAGAAAACCGAAGATACTTCGCTATACAGAATCACTTTTTGGTGCTACTTTTTGGAAAAGTAAGTCATTTGCTTGCAGCTCCCTAATCTAATTTTTTAGCACTTACTCTTGTTAGCTACAGGATTGATGGAGCTCAGGGATTCTAATGGAATTTTCAAGTTCTTCGTAGTTTTCTTAAACATCTATAAATGGACTTCTTACTGCTGTTTGCTAGTTTTGTTAGTGGGACAAACACCATTCAGCCATAAAATTTAAACCACTGATCGGTGGTGTGAATACCATTGATTAGTTACAATGGCACCCGTTATGAGGTGGGATATATTAGGCAGCAAGTGAACAGTCAGTTCTTGAAATTGATTTGTTGAAAGTCGGAAAAGTGTAAGGATCTGAGCGAAGAAGACAAGGGCCAAATTGTGATGGCTAGACTGGGTCAGAGCATCTCTAGTGGGATGGTCCAAGGAAGAACAGCCGGTGAACTGCCAACAGGTCGTGGGCGCCCTTATGTGCAATGGGGGAGCAAAGGTTAGCCCATCTGATCCGATCCCACAGCAGAGCTACTGTATCACAAAATGCTAAAAAAGTTAATGCTGGCTATGATAGAAATGTCAGAACACAAAATGCATATCAGCTTGCTGCATTAATGGCTGTGCAGCTGCAGACTAGTGATCCTGCCCATACTGTCCACCACCGAAATAACCTAAAATGTTCATGTGACCCTTAGAATTCGGCTATGGAGCAATGGAAAAAGGTGGACTGGCCCGATGAATCACCTTCTCCCCAATCATCCTCCATGACCGCATGCAGGAGGTTGGCTTCATGTCTAATTAGGGACAGGAAACAGAGTTAAAGGCTCAATCTCCCCCAGCATAGCAGTATTTTCCTGTACCTTTGGAGACATGACAGATGCTACACCTGGCCGGTGAAGGTTTTGCTATAGGATTTTTTCAATTTTTCTTACAGACTTTGTCCTTCCTCCCTAGTTACTGTATCTGCTGTGCAGAGCCTTTCCTCATTCTCTGGCAACGTTGGAAGGGATAAGGTGTGCTTCGATCCATGGTATGCCCAGCCACCTTCTCCCCCTTCCGGTATCCATGGGCGTGAGATGCATTTGTGATTTCTTCCGGTCTTTAGAACGCACGCTTGCGTCCCAGCGCTGAATCTCAGTGGTGCGTCTCACGTGACTCTGATCTTCCGGTTTACCCTGGAAGTCCTTCTGAGGAGTTACGGTAAGCGCCGGTTTCCTTTTATTAATTTTTTCTTGCCACGGGGGGTGCCGTTGTCATTCACTGGTGCCCAGCCTATGGACAACTTGGATACTTAGGCCTCCTTTCGCTATTGGGGCCTTCTGAAGGAGATCTCGCATTGGGCAAGGACATTTTGTGATCGCCATGGCCCCCTTTATCTGCCATTCGATCTGAGGTCTCACTACTTAAGGTAGGAGAAAGTCTTCTAGCTTTCATTATGCCTAAAAGGTGTGCCACCCGCTCTGAAGCTTCTGAGCCCAGCACGATCCCTGGCCCAGTAAGTTCTGGGGAGGGGGGGGGGTCCTATGTATGTTTAGGGGGGGGGGGGGCGCCCTTCTCATTCTTCTCTCCCTTAAGTATTCCCTGGTAGAAAAGGATGTGGCACACAAATCTAGAACCTGTGGGAGATCTACTATCCGCAAGTGTGCTATGTGTGCCGTTAGGGTATGAACGCACATAGGTGTAAACACTTTGGATTTTCCGTAACTGATTAATTGTGGAAAATCCGCAGCGTATTACAGTAAAAGCAATGTGGGTGAGATTTCAACAAATCTCGTCCCTGCACATCAGAAAAATGGCGCCAAAAAAATTCCCACAAATAAATTGACCTGATGTGGAGTTTCTTCAGCCGCAGCATGTCAAGTAATGCTGCGGAATCGCAGTACTTTTGTTGCGGGTTTCCCCATTGAATTCAATGCGCTGCTTAAACCCGCAACAAAGTAGTGTGTTGCGACAATTGCGGCCGAATCACATGTACTCGCAAGTAAGAAAAATTTCTTACCCAGAGTTCCCTGCTTCCTCTCCAGTACTGCCTCCTGGGGTGGTGTTTCATCCCATTTGACTGCTGCAGCGGTCACATGGCCTGCAACGTCAACAGAGGAGGCATGACTACGGGCAGAGAAGAGTGAGAGGCGAAGTATGAATCATTCCCTGCGGTTTTCAGGGCGGATACCCTGCGCAGCTTGATGCGTATCCACCCTGGACACGCTGTGTGTTGGTACCCTTAAACTTCCCTCATGTTATAAGAAACCTCTGTCAGCCCTGTACAGAGAGGATTCTTGAAACAGCCCTTCCTTATGGATGACATAAAATCCCTAATACGACAAATTCAGTCATCACTGTTCTCTTTATCTGTTTAAAAAGGCATACTATGAGTCTGAACCGGACCTAGCTTCCACTATAGGTGATATATTGGAGGAAGGAGAAATATAATATTTTTCCTCTGAATATATAAATGGACTACTTTTAAGCCATAAGAACAACTATGGGTATTGAAGAAATTCAGGAAGTAAAAACTGTTCAGGATGAAATGTTTGCTTTTCCAGTCCCTGATAACCTAAAGAAATAGATAAAAAAAAAAAATGAATGTTGAGACCCTGAAAAGAAGTTGGGCATTTCGGGAGAAATTGAAGACAGCTTTTTTTTCGATGACGACTTTGTCTACTTGGGATAAACCCCCTAAGATTGATTTTCAAGTAGCCAAAGTGGGAAAGACCATTCTTCTATTTGAAGACATCTCCCAGCTTAAGGATCCTGTGGACCGAAAAATAGTGAGCCTATGAAGAAAGGCCTGGGATACTTCAGCTTGCCTCCTAAAAGCAAATGGCTTCTACCGAGCTAGATCTTTTGTTTCTCTGGTTAAACCAGTTAGAGGTCCATCTATCAGAAGATACGCCCAGAGAAGAACTCTTGAGCTCCCTTTCCTTACTATTACAGGCCTCAGCGTTTCTGATAGATTCCTCTGCTAAATCTATTGTAATTGCTGCCCGTGGTGCAGCTCTTTCCAACTTGGCCCTAAGGGCATTATGGTTAAAGATGTGGACGAGGTGGCAACATCTCAAAAACCAAATTGTGGTATTCCATTTGTAGCTGATCTTGTATTTGGCCCAGCCATAGAAGAGGTTTTTGAAAAAGCCATAGATAAATAACAGACTCTTCCGGACCAAATCACACTAAGCAGAGGAGTTCCTTTCCTCCCTCATTTCAATCTCTGGAATACAAGGGGAAAACTGGTAGATGTCGCTATGCGAAAGGCGGTAGAGGCAGGAATGTTTTCTATAACTCCAACGGCAAGCCTCGAGACAAACCGTGACGCCATTGTGAGAGACAGGATCTTGAGCTACTGGGAAGAGTGGGGAAGGATATCCTCTAACCAATGGATTCCGAATACCATACGTCAGTAGTAGAAACTAGAGGGCTCTTCTTATCCACCTTCCTTTGTTGTCGCTAGGTTTGCCTGTCCTATTCTTCAAAAGGAACTTCAGCCGAATATCCAAGATCTTCTCCATCTCCAGGATATTGTTCCAAAGCCAGAAGTGGGTCAGGGTCATTACTCAAAACTTTTTCTGGTAAAGAATCAAATGGCTCCTAGACAACAATAATACATTTTAAACCCTTGAGCAAATTCATCAAGGACCATCGTTTCAAGATGGAATTTATAATAACAATTCCTCTAATTGAGAATAATTGCCTGATGCTAACGGTGGATCTCAAAGATGAATATTCCCATTCACCCATTGTACCAGAAGTTTTTCAGATTTGCAGTAGCTCGAAACCAAAAGATCCTGCGTTACCAATTTTACCTCCCTTCCCTCTGGCGTCTGTTCTGCTCCTAGGATATTTACAAAGATCATGTTCGAAGTAATTTTTTAGTTACTTGGAAAATGGCCACGTAAAAAAACGCCCCATCGAATCAGTATTTCCCATTGAAACCAGAGGGCAGATGTTTGTAGGCGTTCTGCTTCAGATTTTTCAGCCGTTTTTTGGGATGTTTATGGCCCGAAAAACGTCTGAAAACCTTGCGTGTGAACATACCCTTAGAATGATGAAAGTGAAGTGAATGAGTTTTCAGTTGACCGGTTCACACGGCGTGTATTTGGCACTTCTTTTTTTAATAACTGGTAAAGTGCGCTGCTAGTACATGCATCGCGCTTTTTACACACACGTTTTAAAAGTCCATGGGAAAGCGAGCAGTTAGTTTTTTATGGCCGTCGGGTGGGGGGGGCCAATCGGGGGTCACAAGCGGGGGTCTGAGAGAGAGGGACAGACAGACACAACTTACATGCAGTGTAGCTGGTCTTCTTAATGGCACCTGCGATCTCCCTACAAACAGCTTCTCTGCTGTGTGACTCTGACCTGCGTCTGCGCAGTACAGAGCCAGATAGCCGAGGCAATGGACGGGAGCCGTTCATTGTGCCCTATGAATTGTAGCTGCCGTATTCCATCTCTGTATGTGTCGTTAATCGAAAAAATTAGATGAAAAAAAAAATGGCAGCCCCCATAGACAAGTAAAAGTATGAATAAATTAAAAAGTAGAAAGTGACAACACAATTTTTGTTTACATTATATTTACCCCTAGGCGCACCACGACGCAACTGTACGTCCATGTGGCCAGTGTCTTAAGGCACACCGACGTACAGTTACTGCGTGGTTCCCGGTGCACACAGTCGACAGTGTACACCGGGAGGCCAGCTGTCCCTGACAGCTGACACTCCACTGTATGCCGATCAGCTTATTTCCGCTGATTTAGACAATTAACCCCTTAATTGCGGTGATCGATTTCAATCACCGCATTCGGGTTTCTAGCACATCGGCAGACCTCACAATGAAATCGTGAGGTTTCCAGATGGCTAGCATGGTCATCGGAGGCCAAGTAATGGCCTCAGTGGTTACCATGTACGGAAGCCTATCAGGACCAGCCTCCTGATAGACTTCCTGTCAGAGTGACCGGACATCACTGCTGTTCGCGATGCACACGGTCGGCGACAGTGTCTGTGACCGTGTCGGTGACAGTGTGCATCGGGAACCGGGAGGTCAGCTGTCCGTGACAGCTGACACTCCACTGTTGCCGATCAGCGGCTCATTGCCGCTGATTTCGTCAATTAACCCGTTACATGCGGGGCTCGATTGCGATCTCCGCATGTACAGGGTTTGTAGCACATCCGCAGCCCCCATGCAATTGTGGGGGCTGCTGATGCTTGTGATGGCACCCGGGGGCCAGACAACGGCCCCCGGGTCTGCCATGTATGCAAGCCTATGAGGATCAGCCTCTGGTTGGTCCTCGTAGACTAACTGTCAGTGACTGTGACGTCACACTGACCGTTGGAATACGTTACACTACCTAGGTAGTGTAATGTATTCTAGCAGCGATCAGAGCTGCAGGTAAAAAAAGGAAGTAAAAAAAAAAAGTTTAATAAAAATGTTTTACAAAAGTGTAAAAATAAGATATTTTTTTTTCCCTATAATAAGTCTCTTATAGGGAAAAAATGAAACCGTTAAAAAAAACACACATATTTGGTATCACCACGTTCGTAACGACCCAATCTATAAAACGATAATGTTATTTTTACAGCACGGTGAATGCCGCCAAAAAAAAATAACTAAAAACAATGCCAGAATCACTTTTTTGGTCACCACCCCTCTCAAAATATAGAATAAAAAGTGATCAAAAAGTCGCATGTACCCGAAAAACTACAACCCGTCCCGCAAAAAACAAGCCCTCCCACAGCTTTTTTGACTGAAAAATAAAAAAGTTACGGCTCTCAGAATATGGTGACACAGAAAATAAATTATTTTATAAAGAAGTGACTTTATTGTGCAAACGCTACAAAACAAAAAAAACTATACATATGGTATCGCCGTAATAATATCAACCCGCAGAATAAAGTAATATGGTCATTTATAGCGCATTATGAACGCTGTAAGTAATAAAGAATTTAATGCGCCGAAATCCCTGTTTTTGGTCACCAAAGCTCTAAATAAAATGTATTAAGTGATCAAAAAGTTGCATCTATCAAAAACTGGTACCAATAAAAACTACAGCTCGTCCTGCCAAAAATAAGCCCTCACACCGCTCAATTCATGGAAAAATAAAAAAGTTATGCCGTTTGGAAGGCGGGGAGTGAAAAACTAAAATGGAAAAGCAAAAAAGGATCAGTCCTGCAAAGGTTAATTTCTATTAAAAAAATAAATTACCACATGTGGGGAATTGTCATACTCGGGAGAGATTGCGTTACAAATTTAGGGCGACTTTTTCTCCTTTATCCCTTGTGAAAATGAAAAAATTCAACATTTTAGTGGACAAAAATGTTTATATTCCTTTTCACGGCCTAATTCTACTAAATTCTGCAAAAAAACCTGTGTGGTATAAATGCTTATTATACCCCTAGAAAAATTCCTTGAGGGGTGTAGTTTCCCAAATGGGGTCACTTTTGGGGTGTTTCCACGGTTTTGTTCCCTCCGGGGCGTTGCAATCGCGACATGGCACTAAAAACCAATCCAGCAAAATCTGTGCTCCAAAATCCAAATGGGGCTCCCTCCCTTCTGAGCCCTGCTGTGGGTCCAAACAGCAGTTTATTACCACATATGGGGTATTTCCGTAATCGGGAGAAGATGCTTTACAAATGTTGGGGTGCATTTTCTTCTTTATTCCTTGTAAATATTAAAAATGTCTTTTTTCTGAAAAAACAATATTTTCTTTTTCACAGACTAACTCCAATAAATATAGCAAAATACCTGTGGGGTCAAGGTGCTAATTATACCCCTAGATAAATTCCTTGAGGGGTCTAGTTTCCAAAATAAGGTCACTTTTGGGGAGTTTCCGCTGTTTTGGCACCACAAGACCTCTTCAAACCTGGCATGGTGCCTAAAATATAATTAAAAATAAGCAGGCCCCAAAATCCACTAGGTGCTCCTTTGCTTCTGAGGCCGGTGCTTCAGTCTATTATCACACTAGGGCCACATGTGGAATATTCCTAAAAACTGCAGGACCTGGGCAATAAATATTGAGTTGTATTTCTCTGGTAAAACCTTCTGTGTTACACAATTTTTTTTTTATTACAAATGAATTTTGGTAAAAGAGATTTGTAAATTTCACCTCTACTTTGCTTTATTTCCTGTGAAACGCCTAAAGGGTTAAGAAACTTTCTGAATGCTGTTTTGTATACTTTGAGGGGTGCAGTTTTTAAAATGGGGTGATTTGTTGGGGATTCTAATATATAAGGCCCTCAAAACCACTTCATAACTAAACTGGCCCCTGTAAAAATAGCCTTTTGAAATTTTCTTGAAAATATGAGAAATTGCTGCTAAAGTTCTAAGTCTTGTAATGTCCTAGAAAAATAAAAGGATGTTCAAAAAACGATGCAAACATAAAGTAGACATATGGGAAATATTAACTAGCAACTATTTTGCGTGGTATTACTATCTGTCCTACAAACAGATACATTTAAATTTAGAAAAATACACATTTTTGCAAATTTTCTCTAAATTTTTGGTGTTTTTCACGCATCTGAGGGATTAAACGGGTGAGATCGATACTGATATCTATCTTACACATTCGAGCAGGGGTGTCCCCAACCCTCCGCTACCAGAGGTAGCTGGGAGATTTAATGGCACCCTGCTGTGTTTACTTTATTCTGATGCAGCGCTATGAAAAGGCTATTGCATCAGAATAAAGCCTACTAGTGACCGCCGTGAAAAGGCTTATCGGCAGTCATTAACCCCTTAAGGACGCAGCCTAGTTTGGGCCTTAAGGCTCAGAGCCCATTTTTCAAATCTGACATATTTCACTTTATGTGGTAATAACGTCAGAATGCTTAAACCTATCCAAGCGATTCTGAGATTGTTTTTCTCGTGAGACATTGGGCTTCATGTTAGTGGTAAAATTTGGTCGATATATTCAGTGTTTATTGGTGAAAAATTGCAAAATGTAAAGAAAATTTTGAAAAAATTGCATTTTTCAGAATTTAAATGCATCTGCTTGTAAAACAGACGGTTATACCACCCAAAATAGTTACTAGTTCACATTTCCCATATGTCTACTTTAGATTGGCATCGTTTTTTGAACATTCTTTTATTTTTCTTGGACGTTACAAGGCTTAGAACATAAACAGCAATTTCTCATATTTTTAAGAAAATGTCAAGCCTTTTTTTTAAGGTACCTGTTCAGTTCTGAAGTGGCTTTGAGGGGCCTATGTATTAAAAACCCTGATAAAACACTCCATTTTAACTGGACCCCTCAAAGTATTCAACACAGCATTTAGATTATTTTTTTTAACCCTTTATGCATTTCACAGGAATTAAGTCAAAGTGGATGTGAAATTTGCAGGGCCCAGAGGGGATTGACGAGGGGGGATAAACTGTGCGGAGTGCATCAGGGTAAGTAAAACTGGGGTAGATTCAAAATCAAGGGATGTATGATAAATTTTAAAACACCCTTCCATACAGAGCTCTGGTTTTTCGGGACACGTGTCACATTGATATATTGTGTCCTTCCTTATCCCCCTCTTCTAGCAGACTTTGTACCTCTTTTGACTTTTTTTCCTTTCTTGCCAGTTTGGGGAACTTCTCCTGGAAAGTGTTGCCTTTGTACGATGCGTGTGGCCTCGCTTTCAGAAGTACTGGGTGCCCCCCCTTCTTGGTCCATAAAAATTTGTTTCTTGATAATCACCTCTTGAAATTCCAGGAAAGTTCCCGTCTGGCCTGCACATCCATGTAGTACGTACGCATTGTACAATGCCATCTGTATGATGTGCACGGCCAGCTTCTTATACCACACCGCATGGCGCTGTAGGGCTTCAGGGCTTGATCTGACAAGTCCACCCCTCTCATGTACCTATTGTAGTCCAGGATGCAGTCTGGTTTGGGGGTCTTTGTACTGGTACCTCGTACAGGTACATGGGTACTGGTGTGGCATCTCTCCTGTCCTTGTACTTGACACACTATGTTGCTGCTAGAATGTGCCCTGCTCTCACCCCTTCTGAGTGTTTGCCCAAGCAGAGTCTTAGGGAGGCCTCTCAGATAATTTCTAGCAGTGCCACATGCCACAGGACTGGAAGCGAGGCAGTTGAAGAGTGGGACTCTGGTATAAAAATGATCCAGGTATAGGTGGTAACCCTGGTCTAGCAGTGGGTGCACCAAATCCCACACCATTTTTGCATTAACTCCCAGAAAGGGGGGCATTCTGGGGGCTGAATACTGGTGTCCTTCCCTTTTTTATATATCCTAATTTTATAAGTATACCCTGATGCACTCTCACAGCTTATACATCTTCACCCCATACCTTGCTCTCTTACCCGGCAGGTACTGGCGGAATTGAAGCACTGAAACGGTCTAATAGGGGTCTCCATTTATACAAACGGTCAAAACTGGGGTCATCTCGGGGTGGGCACGGCTCATATAATGTAAGAAGCGAAGTATTGCCTAATTTTTTTTTTTTTTTTTAGTTTTCAGTGCAGTTCTGAAGTTGCTTTGAGGGGCCTATATATTAGACACCCCATCAAACACCCCATTTTATAAACTAGACCCCTCAAATTATTCACAACAGCATTTAGAAAGTTTATGAACCCTTTAGGTGTTTCACAGGAATTTAGAGCAAACTAGAGGTGAAATTTAAATTTATTTTTTTGTTAGAAAATCCTTTTTATTCAATTTTTTTCGGTAAAACAGAAGGTTTTACCAGAGAAACGCAACTCAATACTTATTGCCTGGATTCTTCCGTCTTGAGAAATATCCCACTTGTGGCCCTAGTGCGGTAATGGACTGAAGCACCGGCCTCAGAAGCAAAGGAGCACCTAGTGGATTATGACACCTCCTTTTTATTAGGCACCATGTCTGGTTTGAAGAGGTCTTGTGGTGCCAAAACCGTGGAAACCCCCCAAAAGTGACCCCATTTTGGAAACTAGACCCCTCAAGGAATTCATTGTAGTTTTCTTGGGGTGCATGTGGCTTTTTGATCAGTTTTTATTCTATTTTTAGGTGGCGTGGTGACTAAAAAACCGCAATTTTACTATTGTTTTTTTATTCTATTTTTTTACAGCGTTCACCGTGCGCTATAAATGACATATTCACTTTATTCTGCGGGGCGATACGATTACGGCGATACCAGATGTTTATAGTTTTTTTTTATGTCTTATGGCGTTTGCACAATAAAATACGTTTTGTAAAAAAAAACATTTACTCTGTGTTCCCTTATTCTAAGAGCCAGAACTTTTTTTATTTCTCCATCAAGAAAGCCATGCGAGGACTTATTTTTTGCGTAACGAACTGTAGTTTCGATCAGGACTATTTTTAGGTAGATACGACTTTTTGATCTCTTTATTCCATTTTTTAGGAGGTGAAGTGACCAAAAAATTGTGATTCTGGTATGGTTTATTTTCTTTTATGGCGTTCACCGTGCGGGATAAATAACTAAATAATTTTGTAGTTCAGGCCGTTACGGACGCAGCGATACAGATTATGTATCGTTTATTTATTTTAATAATAAAGACTGATAAGGGAAAAGGGGATTTTTACTTTTATCACTTTTAAATCTTTTATTTTCTTATTTTTACACAACTTTTTTTTTTTTTTTACTTTGTTTTTACTTGTTTACTTGTTTACTTTGTCCTACTAGGGGACTTGAGGGCAGGAGTAGTGCAGTGTATTAGAGCTGTCGGCTACTCACTCTGTCAGGACCCACTAGGCTTCCATCAATGGCGTATCCGGAGTCCTTTGTTAGGATTCTGGTTGCCATAGCCACCATCGCCGGCCGCTATCACGTAGCGGGCCGTCAATGGCGGTTTAACCCCTATGAAGCTGCGATCGCTATTGAACGCGGCTTCTGAGGGGTTAATCTGCAGGGACTACCGCGATCGGTCCCTGCACAATGAGCTGTGATAGCCTGCTGTCGGAAACAGCAGCTATCACAGCTCATGAACGCGCCCCACGCAAACGGAGCCGTGTTTCATCTATGACATACTATTATGTCATGGAGCGCGAATGATGCACTTACCATGACATAATAGTATGTCCTGGAGCGTTAAGGGGTTAAACATGGTCATCTATGGTCTTTCTAAAACTGTCTGTCTAAATCTCTGTCAACTGGATCTGAGAAGACTTACTTGAAAAACTTCTTTCCTTGTGACTTTCACCTCAGCCAGAACAGTAGGTGAGATTCAGGCCATTTCTATTAGAGAGCCTTACCTAAGAATCCTAGATGACAGAATTATATTCAAGTTTGATCCTTCCTTTTTTCCAAAGCTTTGTGACAGGACAGTTTTATCATCATTTTGTCAGAATTCCTCAAATTCTAAAGAGCAAGAATTTCATTCCTTGGATGTTCACAGATTGATCTATTATCTCAACATCACGAAGCCTTGGAGAATTAGACAAGTCTTTTCATTCAGTTCTGGGCCCCGAATAAGCGAAAGAAGGTTTTCAAGAGTGCTCCAGCAAACTGGATCACGAAAGCCATTACTGAAGCTTACTCTTCCCAGAACTTGCCTTCTCCTCTAATTGTCAGAGCTCCACCAGAGCAGTATCTGTCTCCTGGGCTGAAAGGGCCTATGCATCTTTTGAGCAGATTTGCAGAGTTACAACCTGGTCTTCTCTCCTTTTTGCTGGAAAAGTACTACAAACTGTGGTCCTGTCCTAAGGTGGTTATTTTGGTATCCTCCTTTGTGCTGTCCTGGAGGATGATAGTTTAGTTCTTACCGGTTATTCCTTTACCGGGATCCTCCATGACCGCACCCTTATATCCCTCCCTTGTTAAGTGTACTATGAGATATTTCTTGTAATTTGTATGCTTGGGGAGGTGGGGCCTTTTTAAACTCTTGTTTCCTGCCCCTAATTAGACATGAAGTCAACCTTCTCTATGCTGTCATGGAGGATTCCCAGAAAAAACCCAATTAAGAACTCATTTTATTTTCTTTAACATCATCTGCATTGCATCCATGATCGAGTGCATGTGTATCGCTGAACTGGGGAAGAGATGGCACTGGGAACCACTATGAGAAGGCACGCCGGTAGAGGCAATGAAATACTCTGCGACTCATTGGGTCTTGTCATTCATGTGGATGTTACTTTGACACGAACCACCTATCAAAATGCTGTTGCAGACCAAGTACACCACTCATGGCAAAGGTATTCCCTAATGGCATTGGCTAATTTCAGCAGGATAATGCGCCCTGCAAAAATTGTACAGGAGTGGTTTGAGAAATGACAAATGGTTCAAGTTGTTTTAGCCTCCAAATTCCCTACATCTCCATTCGGTCTTGGTTCAAGATACCGTAGGACATCTTGAGAGGTCTTCTGATGTCCATGTTTGATGGGTCAGAGCTGTTTTGGCATCACAAGGTGGACCTACGCAATATTAGGCAGGTGGTTTTAGAGGCTTTGTCAAGAATTAGAAAAACATGGCTGCTGTCTTCCAGAACTGTTCCACACGTGTCCATGGGTTGTCTGGTATTGCAGCTTAACTCTATTGAAGTGAATAGAGCTGAGCTGCAATACCACATACAACCTATACACGGGTTGCACTGTTTTTGGAAGAAATCAGACTTTTTTTTTTTTTTTCTTTCTCTAATCCTAAGCAACTTCATTAATATTATGGCCGAAAGGTGTACAACACTGTTTACTGTTGTGAAACCGCTCAAAGTCTACAGGAAGCAGGTAAGGTTTACTATTGTTCTTTTAGAGAAGAATTTTTAATCTGCATTGCAAGCCTCATGCACACGACCGTAGCCATGTGCACGGCCGTGATTTTCGTGTCGGCCAGCAGCTGAGTGTCACCCGCGAGCCGCCCGCAAATCGTCATTATTTTCTATGAGCCTGAACCGCAGAACACGGCCGTGATAAGATATGTCCGTTCTTTCTGCAGTCTGGGCCATGCACGGACCGTGAAAACCAGTCATGTGCATGGGCCCATAGAAATGAATGGGGCCGCAATTGTCCCGTGGATTTTCGGGGGAATTGCGGCCGCAAGAGCACGTTCGTATGCATGGGGCCAAAGTAAGCACTTCTGGTTGTAGAATAAGCTTCTGATTTAGGTCAGGTAATATCAGCAGAACATGGATGAAAGAACTTACAGGGACCATTTGTGTAGAATTATATTTTAATGATGTTCATTCCCCCCTTTTTTTTCTTTTCCTTTTATAAAGAGAACGAGACAAAAGAGTGCGAGAGCGAATTCTTATGACCCGTGAAAGAGAGGAGCGAGAGCGACTAAGACGAGAACGAGCGAGGCTCGAGTTTGAGAGGGATCGTCTTGAAAGAGAACGAATGGAACGTGAGAGGCTGGAAAGGGAACGAATGCGCATAGAGGATGAAAGGCGGATTGAACAGGAGCGTATTCAGAGAGAGAGAGAGGAGCTTCGTCGTCAGCACGAACGGTTGCGGTATGAGCAGGATCGTCGATCAGGGGTCAGGCGGCCCTATGATGCAGAATTAAGGTAAACCCGCTAAAGCTTTGTAACCACTTGTTCCGGGGGGGGGGGGGGGTGGAGAAAAGCTGACTGTATTAAGTCTTGACTCTAAAAGTTTTAGGATTACAGTAACCCAGATCCATGAAATGTTTGCGCCACAGTTTAAACGATCATTGGGTCTACAGTATGTTATAATCTTCAGCATAAAAGTATGTCATGATTGTTTTATCATTGGTTTTCCTCATTAGCACTATGTACTACAAAACACTCAAGTGTGCAGTGCCAAGTACACGAGTAAATTCTGCCTTGTGTTATCAGGAAAGCTGTTCCCTAAGAAGGTTTTGGGAAAGGCCTTTCTGTTCTCACAAAATGGCATTAAATATACCACTCCTGCCCAGAGCATTTTTATACTTCACTGGGTATGGTTTGCGTGGCGGGGGGATGTTCGGGAGGTACGTGCAGGGATGTCTGGGGGGGTTGTTGTATTTTGGGGAGGGTGCTTGAGGGTTTGGTGTGTGCCTGCGGGGGGATGTTCTGGAGGTACGAGCAGGGATGTCTGGGGGGGTTGTTGTATTTTAGGGAGGGTGCTTGAGGGTTTGGGGGATGCGTGCAGGGTGGTTGGGGGGGGGGTTGCGTGTTTTGGGGAAAAGGGTGTGTGGGGGCTTTGCGGAGCTTCTGCACGTGAGGTGGAGCTCCATGATGTGCCAGATTTATGAATAATTTTAGGCCACAATAGAAACTACAGTTCATTGACCTCTAGTATTTATTGTGGCGCAGGGCAGAAGACCGTCTGCTGTAGCTAAGCATTAGGGCTAGTTCACATGGAGCATTTTGACGCGGAAGCTGCATCGGGAAGCCGTGCCAAAATACCCGAAATAGCCTTCCGTTGGTTTCAATGTGAGGTGGAAGCGACATGCCCTTTCTTTGGGCGTTTAAGTCTTTGACCTCCCATTGACATCAATGGGAGGCAGAGAAAGCGGTTTTCGCTGCGTTTGTTATGCCCGTGGATGAAAAACGGCGCAAAAAAACTTGGTAAAGATTGCAGGCAGGTCCAAAATCTGTCTCAAAATTCCTGAACGAATTTTGAGGCAGATTTTTCCGCCTGCAAAAAAAGTGTGAACAGGGCCTAAGTATTTCTATTTTTCATATTGCGAACTATTTTTTATATTTTTGTTTTGCAGGTTCCGCTGGACCTATTGGACTATGTTGTAGATTCGTTGGATTACTGCGATCTACGTTTGTTTTGTTTTTTAAATAAAATGGTTAGCGAGGATTGTGTGGTAGTTTTCATTTTAAAAAAAAACTATTTTCTTAGGTCTCTGTTTTTTTAATACTTCATTAGCGCCTTAGTAATTACAGTTGGCTGTTTGACGACGTCCATTACTAAGACGGGGCTTAGTGCTAGCCAGTAAAAAGGCAGACACTAACCACCATTATTAACCCGGTGCCCACCGCCACCAGGGCTACCGGGTACGTTCCAGTACCGGTCCATCTGTAGTGACGGCCGGGCACTGGGGCGGCCGCAGGCTGGGAAGGGTGAAAAACCGGGGCCCTTCTCACCCTGGTAATGCTAGCCTGCTGCTGCTTATTGTATCTGGGTGGTTAAAATAAAAATAATGAGGAAGACCCCACCCACGTTGTTTTTTTAAAAAAAAATTACGTGGGGGTCCCCCTATTTTTCATAACCAGCCAGATAACCTAGCAGCAGCCTAGTATTACCAGGGTGGGAAGGGCCTTAGCATCCTCATAATACAAGCATGCAGTCGCCCCAGTACCAGACAGTCACTACAGATGGTCCGGTACTGGATTGTACCCAGCTCTTCCCGGCACCCCTGGTGGCGGTGGGTACCCGGGTGGTAATAGGGGCTTAGTGCTAGACTTTTTACTAGCTAACACTTAAGCCCCGCCTTTAGTAATGGACGACGTCAAACAGACAACGGACATTACTAAGGTTGTAATAAAGTATTAAAAAAACAGATACGGAAATAATATATATTTTTTTAAATAAAAACTCCCTGACCTTATTATAAATATTTAAAAAAAACGTAGATAATCGCAGTAGTCCACCGAATCTACGACTTAGTCCAATAGGCCCAGTGGAACCTGCAAAACAAAAAAAAAATTAGGCCTCAAGCACACTTCAGTGTAATGCTTCAGTGTACTATCTGTTTTTCTTTTTTTTCTTTAACGGATAGCGCACTGACCCATTCATTTCTGTGGGGCCATGCACACTTCAGTTTTTTTTTTTGTTTTTTTTAACTGAATAGTGTGGCCGTTATGACAAAAATAGAACCGGTCCTATTCTTGTCTGTTTTTTGTGTGACAGTCTCAGCCATTCCATTCATTTGGTCTGTTGAAACAATGGACCACACATGGAAGCCATCCATGTGTGGTTCGTGTTTCACGGCTCCGTGATTTGCGGCCGTACGACTAGTAACGGATGTGTGTATGAGACCATAGTTATGTGAAAAATAAAAATACTTAGGGTATGTGCACATAGCCAAAAAATTGGAAGCAGAACGCCTACAAACATCTGCCCATTGATTTCAATGGGAAATACGGCGTTCTGTTTCCGAAGGGGCGTTGTTTATGCGACCGTTTTTCCAAACGACTACGAAGAAGTGCATGTCACACCTCGAGCTGTTTTTGGAGCAGTTTTTCATTGACTAGAAAAACAGCTCCAAAAACGGCCGTAAAAAATGCAGCGAAAAACGCGAGTTGCTGCAAAAAAAAGTGTGAAATTTAGGAGCTTTTTTCCCTTGAAAACTGCTCTATACTTTCAGACTTTTTCTGCTAAGCGTGTGAACATGCCCTTATACTCACCTACAGCAGACTTCTGTCTTCTCCCTGTGCCACAATGTAAAGTAGGGGCCAATGAAAAATAATTCCCTTAGGTCATGTTCACACGGCGCTAAGAAAAAAAATTACGTGTGAACGTGTTGACTGCACTAGTAATTCTTGTGAAGCGGTTTTTAAAATACAGGGATTTTGTCAATTTTTTTTTTTTTTGGGGGTTTTGTGTGCGCTTTTTGCATGTTTTTTTTGTCGCATAGTCAGGACTCCCACTGACTGGGAACCTTTGGCGCATTTTACGCACCAAAGAATTGATCAAACACCTTTTTTATGCAACACTGTTTTTAAAAAAAAAACTCCTGCGTGAATAGAACGTAGTATGTACTAACAACTCGCTTTCCCATTAATGTAAATGTAGCGTTTTTTTAATGCTTTTTTTTTCGTTGGTTTTTTGCTGCATAATTAGGACTTCCATTCAATATGGTAACATTTGGCATGTTTTACGGGCCAAAGAATTGACTCGACACTTTTGTTTACGCAACGTGTTTTTTAAAAACACTTGCGTAAAAAAGCGCATTGTATGTACTAACGGTGCGGTTTCCCATTTCTGTTAATAAAAAGCTTTAATCAAGCGTTTTTTATGCTTTTTTTGGCACGTAAAATGCGCCAGAAAGTGATACACACCGTGTGAACCGGTCAACTGAAACTCCTTCACCACAGGGTCACGTAATCCTGTATATAGTCCCTCAATAGCCCCTCAAACATTTTCCCCACGATGAATGTTTACCTTACTGGTCTATAATTACCCGGCGAAGACCTAGAGCCTTTTATGAAAATAGGCACCACATTTGCCCTGCGCCAGTGCCTTGGCACTATACCAGTCACTAGAGAATCTCTGAATATTATGAAAAGGGGGACAGAAATAACTGAACTTAGCTCTTTAAGAATTCTAGGCTGTATCCCATCTGGTCCCGGGGCCTTGTGTACGTTTATTTAATTTAGCTTGCACCATATCTACATTCATCCAATTCAGTATATCAACTGATATATTAACAGCACTGGCACCGGCTACATCAGCTGCTCTTTCTTCTGTTCTATATACAGAGCTGAAGAACCCATTTAGTAACTCTGCCTTCTCTTCATCCCCTGTGATCAACTCCCCATTACCACTATCTAGGGGTCCTACATGTTCAGACCTTGGCTTTTTTGCATTTACATACTGGAATAATTTTTTGGGATTTGTTTTACTATCCTTAGCCACCTGCCTTTCATTTTGTATTTTTTGCTGATTTGATTACATTTTTACAGATTTTAGTAAGCTTTTTGTAATTTACAAAGGCTACAGCTGTACCCTCAGATTTGTATTTTTCAAATGCCCTTTTTTTGGTCATGCATTGCCCTTTTTACAGAAGGTGTAAGCCATGTGGGGTTTAGTTTTAGTCGTTTATACTGGTTACCTGCAGGAATACATTGTGCACTCTAATTATACAAAGATTTTAAGACTCCCATTTCTCATTTGTCACATTAGTTCTTCCCAGTCTATGTCCTGAATTGCAGCCCTCATCCTGGGGAAATTGTCTTTCTTAACCCCTTCCCGCTCCTTGACGTACTATTACGTCATGGCAGCTGTATCGTTCGCGCTCCATGCCGTAATAGTACGTCTCGGGAGTAACGGCCGTTTCGGCCGTCCTCCCGACACATACAGGAGCTGTGACGCTGCTGTCTTGTTCAGCAGCTGTCACAGCTCCTACAGCGGGGACCGATCGCTGTGTCCCCGCTGATTAACCCCTTAAAAGCCGCGTTCTATAGAGATCGCGGCTTTTTAGGGGTTAAGCTGCCATCGCCGGCCTGCTACACGATAGCGGCTGGCGATGGTGACTATGGCAACCGGACACCAAACAATGGCGTCCGGCTATGCCATAGACGGAAGCCTAGTGGGTCCTGACAACGTCAGGACCCACTATGCTTGCTGTCAGTGAGTAGCTGACAGTTCTAATACACTGCACTACGCATGTAGTGCAGTGTATTAGAATAGCGATCAGGGCCTCCTGCCCTCAAGTCCCCTAGTGGGACAAAGTAATAGAGTAAAAAAAAAGTAAAAAAAAAGATGTGTAAAAATAAGAAAATAAAAGATTTAAAAGTAATAAAAGTAAAAATCCCCCTTTTTCCTTTATCAGTCCTTTATTATTAATAAAAATATATAAACAAACAAATAAACTATACATAATTGGTATCGCCGCGTCCTGAAATACAAAATTATTTCATTATTTATCCCGCACGGTGAACGCAGTAAAATAAAATAATAATAAACCGAACCACAATCACAATTCTTTGGTCACTTCACCTCCCAAAAAATGGAATAAAAAGAGATCAAAAAGTCGCATGTACCTAAAAATGGTACTGATCGAAACTACAGTTCGTTACGCAAAAAATAAGTCCTCGCACGGCTTTATTGATTGAAAAATAAAAAAGTTCTGGCTCTTAGAATAAGGTAACACAAAAAGTGAAAGATTGTTTAAAAAACTATAAACATCTGGTATCACCGTAATCGTATCGCCCCGCAGAATAAAGTGAATATGTCATTTATAGCGCACGGTGAACGCTGTAAAAAAAAACGAAAAAAACCCCAATAGTACAATTGCTGTTTTTTAGTCACCACGCCACCTAAAAATAGAATAAAAACTGATCAAAAAGCCGCATGCACCCCAAGAAAACTGCAATGAATTCCTCAAGGGGTCTAGTTTCCAAATTGGGGTCACTTTTGGGGGGTTCCCAATGTTTTGGCACCACAAGACCTCTTCAAACCGGACATGGTGCCTAATAAAAAAGAGGCTTCAAAATCCAATAGATGCGCCTTTGCTTCTGAGGCCGGTGCTTCAGTCCATTACCGCCCGAGGGCCACATGTGGGATATTTCTCAAAACTGCAGAATCTGGGCAATAAGTATTAAGTTGCGTTTCTCTGATAAATCCTTTTGTGTTATAAAAAAATGGTATAAAGAGGATTTTCTGACAAAAAAAAAATGTAAATTTCACCTCTACTTTGCTCTAAATTTTTGTGAAACACCTAAAGGGTTCATAAACTTTCTACATGCTGTTGTGAATACTTTGAGGGGTCTAGTTTCTAAAATGGGGTATTTGATAGGGGTTTCTAATATATAGGCCCCTCAAAGCAACTTCAGAACTGAACTGGAACCTAAAAAAATAAATAAATGAGGCAATACTTTGCTTCTTGCATTATACTGATAATGAGCCGTGCCCACCCCGAGATGACCCCAGTTTTGACCGTTGGTATAAACGGAGACCCCTATTAGACCGTTCCAGTGCCCGGTTTTCCCAAGCATACACCCCCGAGATGTGTATTTCTATTGATGAGTCCCTGGTACATTTTAAAGGGAGGGTTCAATTCCGCGAGTACCTGCCGGGTAAGAGGGCAAGGTATGGCGTGAAGATGTATAAGCTGTGAGAGTGCATCAGGGTATACCTACAGGTTTAGGATATATGAAGGAAAGGCCACCCCCATACCAGACTGCATCCTGGACTACAATAGGTACATGGGAGGGATGGACTTGTAAGATCAAGCCCTGAAGCCCTACAGCGCCATGCGGTCTGGTATAAGAAGCTGGCCGGGCACATCATACAGATGGCATTGTACAATGCGTACATGCTACGTCGATGTGCAGGCCAGACGGGAACTTTCCTGGAATTTCAAGAGGTGATTATCAAGAACCTAATCTTTAGGACCAAGAAGGGGGGGGGGGGCACCTAGTACTTCTGGAAGCGAGCCCACACGCATCGTACCAGGGCAACACTTTCCTGGATAAGTTCCCCAAACTGGCAAGAAGGGAAAAAGTCAAAAGAGGTGCAAAGTCTGCTATAAGAGGGCGATAATGGATGACACAATATATCAATGTGACACGAGTCACGAATAACCAGAGCTCTGTATGAAAATGTTTTAAAATTTATCATACATCCCTTGGTTTATAATTTACCCCAATTTTACTTACCCTGATGCACTCCACACAGCTTATCCCCCCTCGTCTTTCCCCTCTGGCCCCTGCTGTGTGCCCAGGAAGCTGATAACATCCACATGTAGGGTATTGCCATACCCGGGAGAACCCACATTACAGTTTATGGGGTGTAGGTCTCCGGTAAAAATGCTCACTACACCTCTAGATGAATGCCTTAAGGGTGTAGTTTTTAAAACGGGGTCACTTTTTGCGGGTTTCAACTGTACTGGTACCTCAGGGGCTTCTGCATACATGACTTCGCACTAGAAAATCCCCAGTAGGCCAAATGGTGGTCCTTTCCTTCTGAGCCCTCCCATGGGCCCAAACGGCAGTTTATCACAACAAATGGGGTATTGCCACACTCAGAACAAATTGCGCAACAGAATGGGGTATTTTGTTTCTTGTGAAAATAAGAAATTTTCAGCCAAAACTACATATTATTTGAAAAAAATAATTTTGTTTTCATTCCCAGCCCAATTCAAATAAGTTCTGTGAAAAAACTATGGTGTCAAAATGGTCACAACACCCATAAATGAATTCCTTGAGGGGTGTAGTTTCCAAAATGGGGTCATTTGTGGTGGGTTTCTATTGCTTTGATACCTCTGGGGCTCTGCAAATGCGACATGGCACCCGAAAACCAATCCAGCAAAATCTGTACTCCAAAGAACACACAGCGCTCCTTTCCTTCTGAGCCCTCCCATGGGCCCAAACGGCAGTTTATCACCACAAATGGGGTATTGCCGCACTCAGGACAAATTGGGCAACAAAATGGAGTATTTTATTTCTTGTGAAAATAAGAATTTTTGAGCTAAAATGACATATTATTGGAAAAAATATATATTTTTTTAATTCCCAGCCCAATTCAAATAAGTTCTGTGAAGAAACTATGGAGTCTAAATGGTCACATTACTCATAAATGAATTCCTTGAGGGGTGTAGTTTCCAAAATGGGGTCACTTCTGGTGGGTTTCCATTGCTTTGATACCTCTGGGGCTCTGCAAATGCGACATGGCACCCGAAAACCAAACCAGCAAAATCTGTACTCCAAAGAACACACAGCGCTCCTTCCCTTCTGAGGCCTCCCATGGGCCCAAACGGCAGTTTATTGCCACAAATGGGGTATTGATGCACTCAGGAGAAATTGGGCAACAAAATTGAGTATTTTGTTCCCTGTGAAAATAAGAAATTTTGGTAAAAAATTATATCTTATTGGAAAAAATGTCATTTTTTTAATGTCACAGCCCAATTGAAATAGGTGCTGTGAAAAAACTGTGTGGTCAAAATGCTAACAACAACCATAAATGAATTCCTTGAGGGGTTTAGTTTCCAAAATGGGGTCACTTTTGGTGGGTTTCCATTGCTTTGATACCTCTGAGGCTCTGCAAATGCGACATGGCACCCGAAAACCAATCCAACAAAATCTGGACTCCAACAAACATATAGCGCTCCTTTCCTTCTGAGCCCTCCCATGGGCCCAAACGGCAGTTTATCACCACAAATGGGGTATTGCCACACTAAGGACAAATTGGGCAACAAAATGGGGTATTTTGTTCTCTGTGAAAATAAGAAATTTTGATCACAAATGACATTTTATTGGAAAAAATGACATTTTTTTCATTTCAGAGCCCAATTCAAATACGTGCTGTGAAAAAACTGTGCGGTCAAAATGGTAACAACAACCGTAAATGAATTCCTTGAGGGGTGTAGTTTCCAAAATGGGGTCACTATTGGGGGATTCCTACTGTTTTGACACCTCAACACCTCTTCAAACCTGGCATGCTGCCTAAAATATATTCTAATAAAAAAGAGGACTCAAAATGCACTAGGCGCTTCTTTGCTTCTAGGGCTTGTGTTTTAGTCCACGAGCGCAGTAGGGCCACATGTCGGACATTTCTAAAAACTGAAGAATCTGGACAATACATATTTATTAAATAGTAAAACCTTCTGTGTTACAGAAAAAAAAATGAATAAAATTGAAATTCAGCAAGAAAAATGAAATTTGCAAATTTCACCTCCACTTTGCTTTAATTCCTGTAAAATGCCTGAAGGGTTAAAAAACTTTCTAAATGCTGTTTTGAATACTTTGAGGGGTCTAGTTTTTAAAATGGGGTGTTTTATCAGGGTTTCTAATACATAGGCCCCACAAAGCCACTTCAGAACTCAAGAAGTACCTTAAAAAAAAGGCTTTTGAAATTTTCTTAAAAATATGAGAAATTGCTGTTTATGTTCTAAGCCTTGTAACGTCCAAGAAAAATAAAAGAATGTTCAAAAAACGATGCCAATCTAAAGTAGACATATGGGAAATGTGAACTAGTAACTATTTTGGGTGGTATAACCGTCTGTTTTACAAGCAGATGCATTTAAATTCTGAAAAATGCAATTTTTTCAAAATTTTCTCTACATTTTGCAATTTTTCACCAATAAACACTGAATATATCGACCAAATTTTACCACGAACATGAAGCCCAATGTGTCACGAGAAAACAATCTCAGAATCGCTTGGGTAGGTTTAAGCATTCCGACGTTATTACCACATAAAGTGAAATATGTCAGATTTGAAAAATGGGCTCTGAGCCTTAAGGCCAAAACTAGGCTGCGTCCTTAAGGGGTTAAAATTAAATGTTTTTGCCCTCCCAGCCCCCTTGTTTTTTACAGTATAGGTAAAATGTAACTATATTGTGATCACTGTTGCCGAGGTTTTCATGAACATTGACATTCCCAACAAGATCTGCATTATTACAAATGACCAGATCCAACAGCGCTTCACCTCTAGTCGTGTCTTCCACAAACTGGCCCATAAAATTTTACTGTAAAAGGTTGAGGAAATTTCTCCCCTTCGCGCTCAGCGACGTAACACTCTGTCGCGCTAACCAATACGTTCGCGCTCAGCGACGGAATATTACGTCACGGGAGTAACGGCCATTTCGGCCGTCCTCCCGACACAAACAGGAGCTGTGACAGCTGCTGTCTCGTACAGCAGCTGTCACAGCTCCTACAGTGGGGACCGATCACTGTGTCCCCGCTGATTAACCCCTGAAAAGCAGTGTTCAATAGCGATCACGGCTTTTTAGGGGTTAAGCTACAATCACCAACTTGCTACACGATAGCAGCTGGCGATGGTGACTATGGCAACCGGACACCAAACAATGGCGTCCGGATATGTCATCGACGAAAGCCTAGTGGGTCCTGACAAAGTCAGGACCCACTATGCTTGCCGTCAGTGAGTAGCTGACAGTTCTAATACACTGCACTACGCATGTAGTGCAGTGTATTAGAATTGCGATCAGGGCCTCCTGCCCTCATGTCCCCTAGTGGGACAAAGTAATAAAGTAAAAATAAAGTTAAAAAAAGATGTGTAAAAATAAGAAAATAAAAGTTTTAAAAGTAAAAATCCCCCCTTTTCCCTTATCAGTCCTTTATTATTAATAAAAATATATAAATAAACAAATAAACTCTACATAATTGGTATCGCCGCGTCCGTAACGGCCTGAACTACAAAATTATTTCGTTATTTATCCCGCGCGGTGAACGCCGTGAAAGAAAATAATAATAAACCGTACCAGAATCACAATTTTTTGGTCGCTTCACCTCCCAAAAAATGGAATAAAAAGATCAAAAAGTCGCATGTACCTAAAAATGGTACTGATCGAAACTACAGTTCGTTACGCAAAAAATAAGTCCTCGCACGGCTTTATTGATGGAAAAATAAAAAAGTTCTGGCTCTTAGAATAAGGGAACACAAAAAGTGAATGATTGTTTACAAAACTTATTTTATTGGGTAAACGCCATAAGACATAAAAAAAACTATAAACATCTGGTATCGCCGTAATCGTATCGCCGCGCAGAATAAAGTGAATGTCATTTATAGCAAACGGTGAACGCTGTAAAAAAAATAGAATAAAAAACAATAGTAGAATTGCTGTTTTTTTAGTCACCACGCCACCTAAAAATAGAATAAAAACTGATCAAAAGCCGCATGCACCCCATGAAAACTACAATGTATTCCTCAAGGGGTCTAGTTTCCAAAATGGGGTCACTTTTGGGGGGTTTCCACTGTTTTGGCACCACAAGACCTCTTCAAACCGGACATGGTGCCTAATAAAAAAAAAAAAGGAGCCTCAAAATCCACTATGTGCTCCTTTGCTTCGGAGGCCGGGGCTTCAGTCCATTACCGCACTAGGGCCACATGTGGGACATTTCTCAAAACTGCAGAATCTGGGCAATAAGTATTAATTTGCGTTTCTCTGATAAAATCTTTTGTGTTATAAAAAAAAAATGGTATAAAAAGGATTTTCTGACACAAAAAATTTTTACATTTCACCTCTACTTTGCTCTAAATTTCTGTGAAACACCTAAAGGGTTCATAAACTTTCTAAATGCTGTTGTGAATAATTTGAGGGGTTTAGTTTCTAAAATGGGGTGTGTGATAGGGGTTTCTAATATATGGGCCCCTCAAAGCAACTTCAGAACTGGACTAGAAACGAAAAAAATAAATCCGGCAATACTTCGCTTCTTACATTATACTGATAATGAGCAGTGCCCACACCAAGATGACCCCAGTTTTGACCGTTTGTATAAACGGAGACCCCTATTAGACCGTTCCAGTGCCCGGTTTTCCCAAGCATTCACCCCCGAGAAGTGTATTTCTATTGAGGAGTCCTTGGTAGATTTTAAAGGGAGGGTTCAACTCCGCGAGTACCTGCCGGGTAAGAGGGCAAGGTATGGCGTGAAGATATATAAGCTCTGTGAGTGCATCAGGCTATACCTACAAATTTAGGATATATTAAGGGAAGGACACCAGTATTCAACCCCCATAATGCCCCCCCCCCCCTTACTGGGAGTTAATGCAAAAATTGTGGGGGATTTGGTGCACCCACTGCTGGACCAGGGTTACCTCCTCTACCTGGATAATTTTTATACCAGCGTCCCATTCTTCAACTGCCTCGCTTCCAGGCATGCGGCACTGCTAGAAGAAATCTGAGAGGTCTCCCTAAGACTCTGCTTGGGCAAACAAGAAGGGGTGAGAGCAGGGCACATTCTAGCAGCAACATATTGTGTGTCAAGGACAAGAGAGATGTCACACCAGTACCCATGTACTAGTACAGAGACCCCCAAACCAGACTGCATCCTGGACTACAATAGGTACATGGGAGGGGTGGACTTGTCAGATCAAGCCCGGTGTGGTATAAGAAGCTGGCTGTGCACATCATACAGATGGCATTGTACAATGCGTACGTGCTACGTCGATGTGCAGGCCAGAGGGGAACTTTCCTGGAATTTCAAGAGGTGATTATCAAGAACCTAATCTTTAGGGACCAAGAAGGGGGGGCACCCAGTACTTCTGGAAGCGAGGCCACACGCATCGTACAAAGTCAACACTTTCCAGGAGAAGTTCCCCAAACTGGCAAGAAGGGAAAAAGTCAAGAGGTGCAAAGTCTGCTATAAGAGGGGGATAAGGGAGGACACAATATATCAATGTGACACGTGTCCCGAAAAACCAGAGCTCTGTATGAAAGTCAGTTTTACTTACCCTGATGCACTCCGCACAGCTTACCCCCTCATCTTTCCCTTCTGAGCCCTGCTGTGTGCCCAGGTAGCTGTTAACAGCCACATTGAGGGTATTGCTTTACCCGTGAGAACCAACATTACAGTTTATGGGGTGTATGTCTCCCATCAAAATGCTCATTACACCTCTAGATGAATGCCTTAAGGGTGTAGTTTTTAAAACGGGGTCACTTCTTGGGGGTTTCAACTGTACTGGTACTTCGGGCTTCTGCATGCATGACTGCGCACCAGAAAATCCCCAGTAGACCAAATGGTGGTCCTTTCCTTCTGAGCCCTTCCATGGGCCCAAATGGCAGTTTATCACCACATATGGGATATTGCCGCACTCAGGACAAATTGGGAAACAAAATGTAGTATTTTATTTCTTGTGAAAATAAGAATTTTTGAGCTAAAACGACATATTATTGGAAAAAAATATATATTTTTTTAATTCCCAGCCCAATTCAAATAAGTTCTGTGAAGAAACTATGGTGTCTAAATGGTCACTTTACCCATAAATGAATTCCTTGAGGGGTGAAGTTTCCAAAATGGGGTCACTATTGGGGGATTCCTACTGTTTTGGCACCTCAACACCTCTTCAAACCTGGCATGCTGCCTAAAATATATTCTAATAAAAATGAGGCCTCAAAATGCACTAGGTGCTTCTTTGCTTCTGGGGCCTGTGTTTTTGTCCACTAGCACACTAGAGCCACATGTGGGACATTTCTAAAAACTGCAGAATCTGGACAATACATATTTAGTAGTATTTCTCTGGTAAAACCTTCTGTGTTACTGAAATTTTTTTTTAATATAATTGAGATTCAGCAAGAAAAATGAAATTTGCAAATTGTAATTCTTGTGAAATGCCTGAAGGGTTAAAAAAAATTTTCTAAATGCTGTTTTGAATACTTTGAGGGGTCTAGTTTTTAAAATGGGGTGTTTCATGGGGGTTTCTAATACATAGGCCCCTCAAAACCACTTTGGAACTGAACAGGTACCTTTAAAAAAAAAGGCTTTTGAAATTTTCTTAAGTTATGAGCTAGTTTAGATTTATGCTAATGAGTTTTGGCCATTTTGCGCGTTAATGACCAAGGATTATATGTTTGTTTTTTCACAATAGCATTCCAAGAGTTGTAACTTTTTTTTTTTTTACTTCGTCGACATAGCGGTATAAGGGCTTGTTTTTTGTGGGACGAGTTGTATTTTGTAATTGTACCATTTTTAGATGCTTATAATATATCAATTCACTTTTATTAACTTTATTTTAGGAGAGAATTGAAAATAAGCAGCTATTCCAGCAATGATTTTCACTTTATATATTTACGCTGTTTACTATGCAGTGTAAATAACATGTTAACTTTATTCTATGGGTCGGCACTATTACGGGGATACCAAATATGTAAAGGTTTTATGTTTTCCTACGTTTGCACAATAAAAACCCTTTTAGAAAAAAATTACATTGTTTTTGCATCGCCACATTCCAAGAGACGTAATTTTTTTATTTTTTCGTCAATGTGGCCGTATGGGGGCTTGATTTTTGCGGACCAATGTCTAGTTTTCATTAGTACTATTTTGGGGTACATAGATTAACTTTTTTATTGGGGGAATGGGAGAAAAGACAGAATTATGCCAATGTCTTTTGGGTTTTTTTGGGCGCTGTTCATCCGGCTGTTTAATTAATGTGTTCATTTTATTGTTCAAGTTGTTACGATTGCGGGGATACCATGTATGTGTTCTTTGTATTGGCACTTTTACTAAATAAAAACACTTTTTGGGCAAAAAAAAAAGTAGTTTTATTTGATATTTTTTTCACAAACTTTATTTAACTAATCCACTTTTTTTTTTTTTTTTTAGTCTCACTAGGGGACTTCACTATGCGATCTGCTGATCGCATATATAATGGTTTGGTATACTTAGTATACCAAAGTATTATTTCCTGTCAGTGTAAAACTGACAGGCAATCTATTAGGTCATGCCTCTGGCATGGCCTAACAGGCATTTACTGAAGACAGACCTGGGGGTCTTTGTTAGGCCCCCGGCTGCCATGGAAACTCTGACGGCGACCCGCGATTTCTTTGCGGGTGGCGCCGATGGGGAGAGAGGGAGCTCCCTCCCTCTGTGAAACACATTAGATGTCGCTGTCGCTATTGACAGCGGCATTTAGTGGGTTAAACTGCCGCAATCGGAGCGTGCTTCGATTCCGGCAGTTGCAGCAGGAGCCAGGCTGTGTATAACAGCCGTGCTCCTGCCGCTGATCGCGTGGGTACAGAGTCAGTACCCGCGCCATCACAGGACAGATATATCCGTCCTCCTGCGCGAACTAGCAGCTGCAGAGGACGGATATATCCGTCCTTCAGCGTTAACAGGTTAAACGCCTTTGTACATGTGCCAATATGTATGGGGATCGAACGAATTGCCTGTTTAGTTTGCGTAATGTCAGTAGCACATTCCTAGTTCACACGGGGAGATGTGCTGCCATCAACAATGATTTTCAGGGCAGCATAAAAAAAATTATATCCGCAGACGAACGTGTTCCTCAACTGATCGCTGACTTGTTTACACAGTCTCCTCACATGACCACCAGCAGCCAATCGTGTAGCTACAGGGACGGAGCTTAAAGAGGCTCTGTCACCAGATTTTCAAACCCATATCTCGTATTGCAGCAGATCGGCGCTGCAATGTAGATTACAGTAACGTTTTTATTTTTTTTCAAAAACGAGCATTTTTGGCCAAGTTATGAGCATTTTTATATTTATACAAACGAGCCTTTCTTATGTACAACTGGGCGTGTTTAAAGTTATGTCCAAGTGGGCATGTATCGTGTGTGTACATTTGGGCGTTTTTACTTGTTTTACTAGCTGGGCGTTGTGAATAGAAGTGTATGATGCTGACGAATCAGCATCATCCACTTCTCTTCGTTACCACCCAGCTTCTGGCAGTGCAGACAAACAGCGTGTTCTCGAGAGATCACGCTGTGACGTCACTCACTTCCTGCCCCAGGTCCTGCATCGTGTCGGACGAGCGAGGACACATCGGCACCAGAGGCTACAGTTGATTCTGCAGCAGCATCGGCGTTTGCAGGTAAGTCGATGTAGCTACTTACCTGCAAACGCTGATGCTGCTGCAGAATCAACTGTAGCCTCTGGTGCCGATGTGGCCGACACGATGCAGGACCTGGGGCAGGAAGTGAGTGACATCACAGCGTGATCTCTCGAACACGCTGTGTGTCTGCACTGCCAGAAGCTGGGCGTTGTGTAGAGAAGTGGATGATACTTCTATACACAACGCCCAGCTAGTAAAACAAGTAAAAATGCCCAGATGTAACTAACACAATACACGCCCAGTTGTACTTTAGAAAGCCTCATTTACATAAATATAAAAACCGTCATAACTTGGCCAAAAATGCTCGTTTTAAAAAGAAACAAAAAAAAGTTACTCTTATCTCCATTGCAGCGCCAATCTGCTGCAATAGCAGATAGGGGTTGCAAAATCTGGTGACAGAGCCTCTTTAAGAAAGGCTCATTTGCATAAATATAAAAATGCTCATAACTTGGCCAAAAATGCTCAATTTTGAAAAAAAAGAAACGTTACTGTAATCTACATTGCAGCGCCGATCTGCTGCAATACGAGATATGGGTTTGAAAATCTGGTGACAGAGCCTCTTTAAGTGTCATGTCTTTTCTGCATTCGGACAGACGTTGCTGGGGGACACAGGACCTCCTGACCAGTGCTGCTCTATCTTTTCCTCAGGAGGGACATTGGGCACTCTGAAACCAGGTAGCATCGGCCCTTGGCATTTTTCTCGTCCTACATGTGTCCTAGCCTCATTTACGGAGCTTATTTCCAGTAGGAATGTTTGTTCAGCATTAACATTCCCAAGTAGTCTTTCCAGTCCATTCAGAACTTGAAGGTATTTTCTTTAAGTAATGGAAACACCTGGACAAGAAGTTTTCTCACTTTAGCAGTCTGGATGTCTTCTGTCCTTTTTCAGGAAAGGATTTCTTCCAAGTGGGTTAGGTCTCCGCTGGTGCACCCTCCTGTTTCTCGGGCGAACGCCACTTGCTTGAAAGATCTTCTTGTTCGCATTGTGGACTATTTTGCTAAAACCACTTTTGAGGCCTCTGGCTAAGCACATCACCCAAAAAAAAAATGCCATTGTGATTGGTTGCTATGGGCATCAAGAACAGTTTTTCTATTTGGTCGTTTTCATAGATTAGGTACCTTGACTTCCTTAAAGGACGGGTGTCGGGAAAACATTTTTTTTTATATTGCTTTTAGTATAAATAAATTTTCTTTATTTGTGTGTTTGTGTTTTTACTTTTTTCTTTTTCTAAGTTTGACTTCACTATGGGGGCTGCCATTTTTTTTGTTTTTCATCTCTGTGTGTGTCGATTAACGACACACACAGAGATGGAATACGGCAGCTACAGTGCATAGGAGTCCATGAACTGGAGCCGTTCCATTGATTCTGCTCTCTGGCTCTGTACTGCGCAGACGCAGGTCAGTCACACAGCAGAGCTGTTTGCAGGGAGATAGCAGGCGCCATCATGAAGACCAGCTGCACTGCAGGTAAGGTGTGTGCCTCTGTCTGTCCCTCTCTCTCGCTCACAGACCGCCGCTCTCGTGACCCCCGACACCCGCCCCCCTCCCCCCACGGGCCCCCCTGTAGTCGTGCAGGAGACTCTGTATAAAGGACACATGATGTAACTGTCCTGGGAAAGCTGGGTGATAATATGCCCGCTGTTAGTGTGGTTCCCAGACCCCTGAACGATAAATCTCTCTAGTTGTGCTGAGACTGAGAGGTTCATTAGTCACATCCCCAAACAGTCTCAGCACAACTAGAGATTTACCGTTCAGGGGTCTGGGAAAGCTGGGTGACCACCATTACCCCTCCAGTCACATCCCCAAACACTCCAGTAGTAGGGGTAATAGTGGTCACCCAGCTTTCCCAGAAGCAGATATAACCAGGAAAGGGCTGGATGGACGGGCTGAGGGTGCACAGGGTTTTTGGTGATCCCCCTCTGTCATGTGATTGGACCTAGGTTACCGGTTCATCAGATGGGGCTCATGTGACTATAAATCTGTCCATAACAAGAGACTGTGCACTCAGGACAAGCACTGCCCTCATGCCGTAGTTGTGTGGTTCTGTCTGCAGTGATGGCGGTGGGTGGCTCTGATACCCGCCTCCCACGTCGGGTCATCTCAGGACAGAAGGAGTATCCGGATTGGAGACAGTTCACCTCCATTGAAGGGAATAGGACAGAGTTGTAATACCACACACTACCTGACAGGTGCGGCGCCATGTTTTCCCGGACGACCCCTTTAAGACTTTTCCCGTGTGTGGCAGAGCGGAGTGTGCACGGGCGCCGGTGATGCTTCATAGCCACCTATCAGCTGTTTTGAAAAATCAGCGGCGAGCACACCCCCCCCCCCCCCACACACACACACAAATCCCCCCAAACACGCAAAATCAAGTGTAATCAACCGTTTTTTTTTTGTGTTTTTTTTTGCACATAAAATGTGCAAAAAAGAGTCAAATACACGGCGTGTGAACCGCTCAACTGAAAAGTCATTCACTTCACTTTCATCATTCTAAGGACTAATTTACACGAGCGTGTTATACGTCCGTGCGACGCACGTGATTTTCACGCGCGTCGCAGGGACCTATATTAGTCTATGGGGCCGTGCAGACAGTTGCGTGATTTTCACGCAGCGTATGTCCGCTGCGTAAAAGTCAGGACATGTCTGTTCTTTGAGCGTTTTTCGCGCATCACGCACCCATTGAAGTCAAAGGGTGCGTGAAAACCACGCATGTCACACGGAAGCACTACCGTGGGACGCGCGTGATTCGCGCAACAGCAGTGAAATGGATGAATAAAAGCACCACGTGCTTTTCTGTTTACAAACATCCAAACGGAGTGTCATTTTGATGGCGGCTGCGCGAAAATCACGCAGCCGCGCATCATATGCTGCTGACACATGGAGCTGTTAAGTGCCTTTTGCGCACGCAAAACGCCGCGTTTTTTGCGTGCGCAAAAACGCACACGCTTGTGTAAACCCGGCCTAAGGCTGGATTCACACGAGCGTGTGCTTTTTGCGCACCCAAAAAACGTGGCGTTTTGCCTTCGCAAAAGTCACTTAACAGCTCCGTGTGTCAGCCCCGTATGATGCGCGGCTGCACGATTTTCGCGCAGCCGCCATCATTATGACACTCCATTTGGATGTTTGTAAACAGAAAAGCACGTGGTGCTTTTCTGTTTTCATCCTTTTCACTGCTATTGCGCGAATCACACGCGTCCCACGGAAGAGCTTCCGCGTGACATGCATGGTTTTCACGCACCCACTGACTTCAATGGGTGCGTGATGCGCGAAAAAAGCTCAAAGAACGAACATGTCGTGACTTTTACGCAGCGGACTAACGCTGCGTAAAAATTAAGCGACTGTGCACCGCCCCATAGACTAATATAGGTCTGTGCAACGCGCGTGAAAATCACGCGCGTTGCACGGACGTATATCCCGTTCGTCTGAATAAGCTCTAAGGGTAAGGCCCCACACACTCAGAAGCAGAACGCCTACAAGCATCTGCCCATTGGTTTCAATGGGAAATACGGCGTTCTGTTCCGACAGGGCGTTTTTTACGTGGTCGTTTCCCAAAACCGGCACGTAAAAAGACGCCCACCAAAATGAAGTGCACATCACTTCTTGGGATGTTTTTTGGAGCCGTTTTTCATTGACTTTATAGAAAACCTGCTCCAAAAACGGCCGTTAAAAAAACGTGAGTTTGATTAAAAAATGGCTGAAAATCGGGAGCTGTTTTCCCTTTGTTTAGTAAGCGTGTGAACATACACTTAGCCTTTTGGTGTGTCCTATAACTTCTGCCAGCTGCAGAATCACACCCAAAATGGCTGCCGGACACTGCTTAGCAATTTGAAGACACCTTTTCCTGGCTTGTGGGAGGGGGGTGAGATTCCCTCCCACATTTACAGCAGCTGAGAGTCAGGTTGCTTTGCCTTATTCACCTTGCTGTAATTCTGAGAAGTGTTCCCCCTGGTGGCCAACATAGGAAAACATGTCAAATTATTTGATTTTTAATACTTTCCACCATATGGAAGAAAAAAAAAATACAGCAAAAAATATAATAGAAACGACACTTAAAAAAAGGTTTAATTCGCGACACATACCCTTTAAGAAGCCATCGATAGTTCTATGTCCATTTGTGTATAGAAGTATGACTCTTCAGGTTTTTGTGTTCAACTGAAGTTACTTGAGTATTCTGGAAAGCTTACGATGCAAAGAAATATGCAATAAATGTCTAATTGGTAAGTGTCTCTCCTCTGGGGCTCGCACTTATTTCTAGATCGTGCCCCCCTGTTCTACCTTATCCCACTGTTGCTGCTCGCTGTTTCCGTATAGCCCGTGTCCTGGAAAAAGCGCCACAGTCAATACATCGAAGGGGTTAATCGGCCATGATCGTAGTTATTTAATCACGGCCGTTAAAGCTGGATGTCAGCTGTTGGTTATATCCAGCACCCGTGATTAAACGTATGAACGCTCGTTCCCGACTATTGACCTGTGTAAACATGGTAACGATCAGCTGACAAACGCGCATTCATCGACTGATCACATAGTTTAAGCAGCCTATAAAGTCATAGTTTTTGCCAGCACATTTTCCTGTGTAAACGTGGAATGTGCTGCCGACAATGATGCAAACTGTTGAGGACCAAACGATAACTTTAACTATACATACAGTGTAGCATCGGCCTGTGTAAAAGGGCCTGCTAACGAGCATTATTCAGCGCTCTTTATGGGCAGAAATCTACCCGTGTAAACCAGCCTTTACTATTACGTCATAGGGCGGTATGGGTTATAAGGTATCGACTACTGAGCGCTTTTATGTTTGTATCTAAAGTGCTACTGTCAGCTTAAATATTTTATTGTTACTTTTTAACCAGTGGTTTTTTAATTTTTTTTTATTCAGAAGAGATGACTCTTACTGGCCAGAATCAAAGAGAATGGCTTTGGATGATCGATACGAGTTTGGAAGACTGGACCGATATCAAGATTTTGAAAATAGAGAGCGCGGGCGATACTTGGATCACTTGCACACCGACAGGTAATTTTTAGCGAATGTCTTATTTTTTTTTAATTTTATTTTTGAAGTTTAACCCCTTTAGGATGCAGAGATTTATTTATTCATTTTTTTTTTTTTTTTTTTTTTACATCATTGCTTTCAAAGGCCTTAACTATTTAAATTTTCTGTCGTAGCTGTTTGAGGGCTTGTTTATTGTTGGACAAGTTGTATTTTTTAGGTGGCACCATTGTGAGTTACATGTAATGTGTTAGCAAAAATGTTTAATTAAAATCTGGGGTGAGGACAATATATTTTATTTTTTTCACGGCTTTCACAATTCGGTAAAAATGCCATATTAACATATTGTGGGTCAATAAGGTTATGGCGATGCCAAATTTCGAATGTTTTTTATTTTTATTTTTTTGCGGGCCGAATTGTTTTTTTTTAATGTCACAATTTGGGGGCATATAACTTATTGATTTAACTTTTATTAAAACTATTTTTATGTGTTTTTCGTTTTAAGTTTACGGTGTTCATCTTGCGGAATAAATAACATGCCATCTATTATTCTATGGGTCAGTACCATTATTGCAATATCAATAGTGTAATTTAAAAAAAATTTATTGTATATACCTTTTGCACAATAGCATAGTTTATGGAAAAAACATCATTTTTATTTTTATTTTTTATTTTTTGTCGCTGCATTCCAAGAGTCATAACTGTTTTTATTTCTTGTTCGTTACATTGGGGGACACAGAACGGGTATGTGCTGTTGCCACTAGGAGGATTGAGTATGAAATAAATTGACTGCCCCAGTCACTGAGCTTTTCAATCTTGGCTTAGTGTCGTAGGAGGCAGAGACTTCTGCTGATAACAGCATAGTCTCTACCAATAATTTTTATTTTATTATTTTTATTATGAAAACTAGGGTCACAGGGTCTCCCTGTGTTCCCATTCGGCGGGCGCAGTGTCCTAGGCAAATGCACGTTTGTCCTGCTTGTCTACATAGGCAGGTTGGACAAGAGTGCCAGCTCCTCTATCACAGACCAGCCTAAAGAGCACTTCTCGCACAGCTCCCGCCAGCGTCCCCGTGGTAAAGGCAGTAATACTGAGGGGGTGCTCCTGCTGCTCCCATTTAGGAGATGGAGAGGTGGATGAGTGTTACTTAATCCCCCCTCCCTCCACAAACCAGGCCACCGCTTGTGCACTGTAGCGATCTGCTGGACCAGCCTATTCCCTGCGGCTTTCCCTTAGTCCTCTCTGCGCTCCCTGACACTTTTTTGTTCCTCCGCTAATTTTTAATGTATGGCCAGTCCATTACGCCGGCGGCGGCGGTTTGTGCTTCTCTGCACAGGTGGGGGGGTGCTCCTCTGTAGTACACACCAGTAGCCCTACAGTCTCTGTGGGGCTCTCGCTCTCTGAACCAGAGGTTATTGTCGTTGAGGAATGGAAGCATCTGGACAAGAAGTTCTCCTACTCTAGCCATCTGGATGTTTTCTACCCTTTTCAAGAGGGTATATTCTTCTGCTCAGATGCGGACTCCGGTGTTAAATCCTCCGGTTTCTTGTTTACCTGAGGCCACTACCTTTCTGATGGCAGGATCCACTTCCTTCAAGGATTGCTGCATGGACTCTATTGCTAAAATCACTTTTGAAGCTTTGGGCAAATGCCTTAGCCGATTTTTGCATCAGTCTGGGTTAGCAGAGCCGTCGCTAAATGGCCTCCCAAACTCCGGCATGCTCTACTTTCAGGCCTTCCTCAGGAGAAACTAGATTCTGTCTTAAACTTGGACACATAGGAGATTAGTTATCTGCGAGGCTGCCCGCCTGGTGGCGCAGGCTTCTGCTACCTCTGCCGCTATTTGCAGGACCACCTGGCTCAAGGCTTGGTCTGCTGATTCAGTCTTTAAGCGCTCTCTGACTGCTCTACATTTTTCAGGGTCTTGTCTTTTTGGGCCTAGGTTGGACGAGATTATCTCGAAGTCATGGGTGGCAAAAGCACCAATCTTTCTCAGGATAGACCTAAGCGCACTACCCCAGTCAAAAAGCGGACCAGCATTTTTTTTTTTTTTGTCGTTTCTCCAACACCATTTACTCTAGGCCGCAGACTCCCTAGGATCAGAAGGCCAAACCTTCCCTCAAGACCCTACCCTCCTGGGCTTTCCATGTCCTTTACTTGCAAAGGTTGGTACTGGCAAGGCCAGTTCTGCCTGAAGGTACGCCCCCACTTGACTTGCCTCGGGTGGGGGCAGGCTTCTGCACTTCAAAAACGTCCGTCTCTCTCTCTCACGTTTCAGACACTTGGGTTCCGGAGGTAGTATCTTGAGGATACAGAATTGAATTTGCTAGCCTCCCTCCAGAGCGTTTTTCAGTTCGCTGATCCACAGTCCCCATCCAGGGCGGCGCCTGTTTTTTTTTTTTTTTTTTTCTGACAATTTAATTTGCGCTGCTTCAGGGGGTTATCATTCCAGTACCCTTGAACAAGAGGTTCTGGGGCTTTTATTCCAAACTTTTTGTCGTCCCCAAAAAGGACGTTTCCGTTTGGCCCATCCTGGATCTCAAGAGCCTCAATGTGAATGTTCGGGTCACTAATTTTTCAGATGGAATTGCTCCAATCTGTCCTCGCTTCCATGGAACAGAGGAAACTTTCTTCTGTGGACATTAATGATGCATATCTACATGTCCCTATCCATACTATCAAGTGCTTCTTGCACTTTGTGGTACTGTCTCGTCATTACCAATTCGTGGCCCTTCGTTTCGGGCTATTTCTGTTATGACACATCCTTCGCACCAGGCTGGTGTCAGTCACCCCGTACTTTGACAATATCCTAATCAAATCTCCAGGGAGGACAAAGAGATTGCTCTCCAGATCACTCTGATCCAACCAAACCGACTCCGTGTCCAAACGGTTCAAGTCTTGCCGAAGTCCTTCACAGCAGATCGTTTTTTTCCGGGGTAGCCTTCGACACTCGTTTGGCGAATGTTTTCCTTCCTCTGGAGTATTTCTCCATTCTTCAGGAAGGTATTGGTTTCTTAGACTGCTGTGCCGACCTCACTCTGCCTCCGCATGTGGGTTCCTATGGACCATGGTGGCCTCAATGGAGGCCATTCCATTTGCACAGCTCCACACGAGCACTCTACAACTGGCGATCCTTTCTTGGTTGGACCGATCTTTGCAATTACTGGATCTGAAGTTCACCCCCCTCTTCCCTTCCCATAAATTATGTGGTATTGAGTCCTCTTTCTTTGTCTCCTGCACTGGACTCTGCCTCTGTCAGAACACCCGGCGAGGGTTCAGACAGACAATGCCACTGCCGTGGCTGATCTAAATCACCAGGGCGGCACTCGCAGTAATGGCCGAGGCTTCCGGGGTCCTGGTCTGGGTGAAAACTCATGTTCTGGCTCACAGCGGTTCACATTCTCAGGGTTGACATTTGGGTTGCAGGCTTTCTCAGTCGCAACTTGTTGGATCCTGGGGACTGATCTTTTCATAAAGGTCTTCGCAATTAATTTGTCAGCTGGGGTCATCGGGGCGAACACTTGATGGCTTCCAGGTTCAATTGACAGGTCCCCTGTTTAATCTCCTGAGCTCGGGATCCAGAGGCCTACACTGTTATGGTCAGTCTCCTGTACTTCTTCCCTCCTCTGCCACTCCTACCGCGGCTCCTCTGACGTTTCATGGCAGAAGGGACTTCTGCCTTTTTAGTAGTCCCGGATTAGCCACACCATTGGTACACAGACCTAGTGTCCCTTTTGGCCAACATATTGTGGCCCTTGCCTCTCTGTCCCGACCACCTCTCTCAGGGACCTGTCTTCCACCAGAAATTTAGGACACTAAATTTAACAGCGTGGGACTTGAGGCTGCCATTCAGAGGGCTCGTGGTTACTGGCTAGGAAGCTGCCTTCAACTTGCATTTACCATCCTGCATGGAATGCTGCCTTCGTTTGGTGTGAGGATCGCGAGCTTCTCCCCTTGCGTTTTTCTTTTTGTTCTGAATTTTATATTTTTTCAAAGTGGTCCGGATCACGGTTTGTCACGCATCTCCCTGTGCTCTATCCATCTTGTTTGGTCGCCCGTTGGCGTCTAAAGCTGACATTACGACTTTTTTTCAGGGGGTGGCTCATGCGGTCCCCCCTTATAGTCGTCCTATTCCATCTTTTGGATCTGAATTTAGTCTTTGTTTTACAATCGACTACTTTTGAACCCTTGTGAGAACACTCATAGTTTTCTGCCCTGGAAGGTGGTTTTTCTGGTTGCGATGACATCCGGAGCGTCTCCAAGTTGGCGGCTCTCGTCGTTCTCCGTTTATGACCCTTGACGTTGCCCTCCTTTTTACCTAAAATTGTTTCAGCCTTCCACAGGAATGAGGATATTATCTTGCAACGTTTTTGTCTTTCGAGTAATCTGAGAGCATTCCCTCCTCAACCGGAATGTTGTCCGCGCCCTGTGGACCTACCTTTCTGTCACTGCTTCCTTCCAGCAGTCTGATTCCCTGTTTAGCCTCCCGGAGGACCCCAGCAAGGGTTTGGCAAACCACTCGAGGCTTCTCGGGTTCTGGGAAAGGTTCCCCCTTTCTGGTTCAGGGCCCACTCTATCAGAGTGGTTAGAGCTTCTTGGGCGGTGCACAATCACGTCTCTGCCCTTCAATTGTGTACGTGGCTTCTTTTGTCAAGTTCTACCTTTGCTCGGTAGACTCTTCCTTAGATCGTGAGTTATTGCAGTCATCTGTGAAATTACTAACCATATCCTGTGTTCTGTTCCCTCTCCTGGGGACTGTTCTAGAATGTCCTGCGTTCTCTGTCCCCCAATGTAACTAACAAGATGACAGGATTTTTTTTTTTCACTAATCACTGTAAAATTATTTTCTTGTCCAGTTCATTGAGGGCACAGCTCCCATCCATTCTTTCAAGTTTTATTTCTTTTTGTTTAACCTCTTCACACGCTGCGCCGCAACTGTACGTCCTGCAGAGGGCTTGCTACCCGTATCAGGACGTACAGTTGCGGAGTAGTTTCCGGCGCACACTGTCTTAACGGGCAGTGTCCGGGAACCGGGAGGTCAGCTGTCCCCGACAGCTGACACTCCAGTCTTGCTGGTCAGCGGACCATCGCCGCTGATTTCGGCCATTAACCCCATAAATGCAGCTACAAGTTGCGTTAACCGCATTTTAAGGGGTTTGAAGCACATCGGCAGCCCCCACGAAGTGATTGTGGGGGCTGCCGATGCTTTGTCTTGGCAATCGGAGGCTAGACAATGACCTCGGGGTTGCCATGTATGGAAGCCTCGGAGGAGCAGCCTCCGGCCGGTCCTCCTAGTCATCCTGTCAGTGAGACTGTCGCGTCACAATGACTGTTAGAATACATTACACTACGTAAGTAGTGTAATGTACTCTAGCATCGATCAAAGTTTCTAGTCTAAATGTCCCCTAGTGGGACAAGTGTAAAAAAAAAAGTAAGAATGTTTTTTAAAAAGTGTAAAAATAAGTTATACGTTCTATAAACAAAAAATGCTTTTTTTCCCTCTAAGACTTTCATTATAGGGAAAAAATTAACGCATTAAATAAAGTACACATATTTGGTATCGCCACGTTCGTAACGACCCAAACTATAAAGCTGTTATTTTTCAAGCACGATGAACACCCCAAAAAGAATCAATAAATAAAACTACACCAGAATCGCTATTTTTTTGGTCACCACCCCATATTTTTTTATTCTTTATTTTGTGATCAAAAAACAAGCCCTTACACAGCTTTTTTACTAAAAAAAAATTAAGTTACGGCTCTCAGAATATGGGGACACAGAAAATAAATTATTTTATAAAAAAGTTATTTTATTGCGCAATCGCTGCAAAACATAAAAAAAAACTATAATACATATGGTATCATCGTAATCGTACCGACCCCAAACTGAAATACAAGCAAAACCCCAAATAGAACTATTACCAACAAAATCTGAACTCCAAAGAAAAATGGCGTGTCTCCCTTCTGTGCCCTGCAGCGTGCCCAAACAGTAGTTTGCACCCACATATATGGCATCGCCATACCCGGGAGAACCCGATTAACGTTTTATGAGGTATTTGTCTTCAGTGGCACAAACTGGGCGCAACATATTATGCACTAAAATGGCATACCAGTGGAAAATTGCAATATTCACACCATCCGCTGTGCATTAACTCCATTGCACACTATAACTTAATAGCACGTCATGGTACGGGGGTTGATGTATGGAGCGGGCTCACATGCTTGGCCTGCTCCATACGCTGCGGGTGTCAGCTTTGTATTACAGCTGACACGCAGGACTAACGGACAGGAACAGCGATTGTGCGGTTACAGAAGCCTGTAAAAATAACAATATACTGCAATACATTAGTATTGCAGTATATTGTACCAGCGATCCAATAATCGCTGGTTCATGTCCCCTAAGGGGACTAATAAAATGTGTAGAAGAATTAAAGTTGTTAGTAGTGAGAGAGTAAAAAGTTTAAAGTTAAAAAAAAAAACCTTTTCCCATTTTTCTTCTAAAGTAATGTAAAAAAAGAAACAAAGTTGTTATCGATAAGTCCGTAAAAGGCCGATCTATTACAATATACCATTATTTAACTTGCATGGTGAACACCGTAAAAAACTTAAATAATTTAAACCGCCAAAATCGCTGTCACTTTAGCTCTAAAAAAAAAAAGAAAAAATGAAACACAACTTTTGGATGACTTTATATGTACCAAAAAATGGTAGCAATAAAAACTACAGCTCGTCCCGCAAAAAATAAGACCTCCCACTGCTCAATCAACCGAAAAGTTACGGCTCTCAGAATGTGGTGAAACAAAACCATTTTTATTTTAACAATTAGATTTTTCTTTGTAAAAGTAGTATAATATAAAAAAAACTATATAAATTTGGTATCACCGTAATTGTATTGAGCCGCAGAATAAAGTAAAGTTTTCGTTTTTACCGCACGGCGACAGCTGTAAAAACAAAAACCCCAAAAAGTGGAATCAGATTTTTTTCCTGTTTTCCCACAATTTTTTTTCCGTTTCCCAGTACATTTAATGGCACTTTAAATGGTGTCAATAGAAACTACAGATCCTCCCGCAAGAAATAAGCCCTCACACCGCTCTACTGACGGAAAAAGAAAAAAGTTATGGCTCTAAGATCGTGGGGAGTGAAAAACGAAAATAAGAAAGCAAACAATGGATCAGCCCTGAAAGGGTTAATTTATTTCTAATGAGTAAAATGTATGACCCCATGTGGGGTATTTCCATACCTGGGAGAAATTGCTTTACAAAATTTTTTTATTTTTTTTTCCCTCCTTTATCCCTTGTGAAAATGAGAAAATTCAACAGTTTAGTGGGAAAAAATTGTGATATTCATTTTTGTGGCCTAATTCTAATAAATTCTGCAAAAGACCCGTGGGGTCTAAATGCTTACTATGCCCCTAGAAAAATTCCTTGAGCGGTATTTCCAAAATGAGGTAACTTCGGGGATTTCCACTTTTTTGGTCCCTCCAGGGTGTTGCAAACGCGACATGGCACCAAAAACCATTCCAGCTAAATCTGTGCTCCAAAATCCAAATGGCGGTCCTTCCCTTCTGAGCCTTGCTGTGGGTCCAATCAGCAGTTTATTACGACATATGGGGTATTGCCGTAATCGGGAGACATTGTTTTACAAATGTTGGGGTGTATTTTCTTTCGTCGTTCCTTGTAAATATTAAAAATTATTTTTTGCAGAAAATTTTTACAGACTAATTCCAATATATTTAGTGAAAAACCTGTGTGGTCAAAATGCAAACTATACCCCTGGATAAATTCCTTGAGGGGTGTAGTTTCCAAAATGGGGTGACTTTTGGGATGTTTCCACTGTTTTGGCACCACAAGACCTCTTCAAACCTGACAAGTTGCCTAAAATATATTCTAAAGAAAAGGAGGCCCAAAATCCACTAGGTGCTCCTTTGCTTCTGAGGCCTGTGTTTCAGTCCATTAGCGCACTAGGGCCACATGTGGGATATTTCTAAAAACTGCAGAATCTGGGCAATAAAATATTGAGTTGCATTTTTCGGGTAAAACCTTCTGTGTTACAAAAAAAAAAAAATGTATTAGAAATGAATTTCGGCAAAAAAAATTACATTTGTAAATTTCACCTCTACTTTGCTTTAATTCCTGTGAAACGCCTAAAGGGTTAAAACACTTTCTGAATGCTGATTCGAATACTTTGAGTGGTGCAGTTTTCAAAATAGGGTGACTTCTGGGCATTTTCTAATATATAAGGCCCCTTCAGAACTGAACTGGTCCCTGAAAAAAATGTCCTTTTGAAGTTTTCTTTAAAATATGAGAAATTGCTGCTAAAGTTCTAAGCCTTGTAACGTCCTAGAAAAATAAGAGGACGTTCAAAAAACGATGCTAACATAAAGTAGACATAAGGGAAATGTTAACTAGTGACTATTTAGCGTGGTATTACTATCTGTTTTACAAGCAGATACGTTTAAACTAAGAAAAATGTACATTTTTGCTAATTTTTTCTAAACTTTAGTTTTTCAGAAATGAATACCGAAATGATCGACCAAATTTTTTCACTAACATAAAGTACAACCTGTCAAGAGAAAACTATCTCAGAATAGCTTGGATAGGTAAAAGCATTCCGAGGTTATTACCACATAAACTAACACCTGTCCGATTTGAAAAAATCGGCTGTGTCTTGAAGGCCAAAACAGGCTGTGTCCTGAAGGGGTTAAGGTTGTCTGTTTGGGAGATTCCCCTCTAGGGTTTGAGATACTTTTTTTTTTTAATTCACAAATCGCTTATAGTAAGACCTCAGAATAGCATAGAGTAATGTCATGTCAACCGAAAGTATAAAATAATTCAGTAATTCAAAACCGTATTGAATCAGTGGAGTCACAAGTACAAACAATGAGGCTCATAAAAAAAAATGGATCTAGTAATTAAACATTCTTTAAGTTTTCATAAATTTGTGTGTATAGCCGATGTCTTCCAAGAGCAAAGTGTAAAGAATTAGCTGGTTAACTAAGAACTCAAACAGTTTCCACAAGTACAAATGTAGAATGAAACTGACAGGTAACATTCAGCAGAATGCCAGGACCAATACCTATACAGCATTGCAAGTGAAAATGTATATTGTTTATATTTATACATGGAAGATGAGTGAACAGGATATGGGCTAAGTAGGGGTCACTTATGTAGTAGACAACAGGTTAAGGGCTCAGGGGTGAGACGGTGGCAGGGAACTGTAGCCATGTGGCCCAAATTTTGGTGAACTTGAGCAGGCAATTTTTATGTTGGTATAACCACTTCTTGTGAGGTAACTTACTGTTATGAAATGATCATGTTATCATGAAATTATGATGAGGTAACATATTGGTAACAATGGACAGCCATTCTGCAAATGTGTGTGCGCGACTGGACAGCCAAGTTTTAGCTAAAAGCTAAACATTCTGCAGGGTCAGGAGAGAATAGGCAAAACTTAATGCACAGCGAGACAGGAGTCCCCATCTCAAATTTTTTAATAACCTGATCCCAGAATCCAGCTACCTTAGGGCGGGGCCACACCAAAAGATAAAAGGAACCCAATGTGAGCCCACATTTAGGGCATGCATACTTCCAGGCGTTCGGGACGGAACTTGTGTAATCTAGAGGTGGTATAGTATGCCCTATGTATTATATAAAATTGTGTTAGTCGCTCATTTTAGTTGGATGAGACAGATTTAGGGAAGAAGAGTGCTCTATCCCACTCCTCATTCAGTGGACCCACATCACGTTCCCACTTCAGCAGAATGAGCATAAAATCTCTAGACTTGCTTGACAGTAAGCTATAAAAATTGGATATTAGGTGTTTAACATGGGGAGAAAGTATAAAATTGGGAAGTGGAAATCTTTGGAATGTTATCTCACCTGAATCCAACGGAGTTTCAAAAGCATGCTTGATTCTTAAATAGGACAACAGTTGGGAGGAGGGGAGTGCAAATTCCTCTGGCAGCTCTGGGAAAATCTTAAAGGATAGGTGTCACGAAAAAAAATATTTTTATATCAAGTTGATTTTAGTGTTTTATTAAAATTAATTTTATTTGTGTTACTTTTTTTTTTTTTCTAACTTCACTATGGGGCTGCCATTTTTTTCATCTCTATATGTGTCGATTAACAACACATACAGAGATGTAATATGGCACATACATCCCCATAGAGAATGCGGACGGGAGCCGTTCGCATTCACTATGGTGTACACTGTCTGTGTGGGAACGGCGCATGCGCGCTCCCACACATTCTAAATGGAAGGTCTTCGGCCGAGCGACATCCGTGGACCGGAAGCCGCGGCCGGACAGTAAGATGACTACTTCCGGTCGCGGCTTCTGGACATGTGATTAGAAGCCAGTTCTAGGAGCTGATGGAGCGAGCGGTAGTGGTGGGGGCTGGAGCAGGTTAGTTATGGCTGTGTATGTTTGTGTTTTAGTGTGTGATTACCACTGTATGTAAGCCTACTACACTGTGTATTCGCTCAAAAAATGGCGGCACACAGTGTAGGAGGTTTGAACATTCAATCCCCTCCTTTCTCCTGGCACTAGCCAGGAGAAAGGAGGGGGGATTGTTTGAGTGCGCTAGAGCGAGTGCGTCTTCTCAAATTTTGCAGCATAAAGCAATGAGGTTGCTTTACCACATGCCAATGCTGCAATTTTGAGAATTGCTTCCTGTAGTGACCAGCACAGGGAAATGTTATAAATTAGAATCTAATTTATAATATGTCTTGTGAAAAAAATTAAAATTATAACAATGTCTAATCATGTATATACTGTTTAACTAAAAAAAAACAACACATTTTCTAGCGACACATTCTCTTTAATGCCGGAGTCTGAATACATATGTGAGAGATACCAAATACCGTTCCCAGGGGATATCAAAGGAAATCGGCAATAGTTCTGGGAGCGCTCTACAGTGCCATAAGGGTGTGTGCCTAATGATGTCATTTGATTAGAATGTGGGCTGGGACACATCCCACACCAGCCTGGTTCAGGATCGGGTGATCATGTAAGTTTCCACCTGTATGTAGTTGGCCACAAAACAGAATATGCAAGGGGCACGTTCATATTCAGCCGCACCCCACCGAGCCAGATGAAACCACTGACTAGCTGTATAGTACCACTTAATACTAGGGAGAGATGTCGTAGTATGCCATAAGTTGTGTTGCCGACTGTTAGCTACCTGGGATCTACCGCTATTCCATACAAAGGAGATAATACTTTCAATACGTTGTAGTGAATGGGCTGGGAGTTATACGGGAGATTGCTGGAGGATATACAGGATTTTAGGCATAAGGGTCATTTTAATTAAACTCACTCTAGCAGCTGTAGATAGGAGCAGTTGGTTCCATCTGGCAATCTTTGTGCATAAAAAACAATTAAAGTGGTGATATTTAACACTTCAAATTCAAAAACTGGACTTGAAATTCGTATACACCAAGATACGTGCTAGACGTTGACCAGAGGAGTAGGGTAGAGACCGCCGAAGGAACAGGAACCGATATATCTAATGGTAGAATATGTGACTTAGACTAATCAATGGACAATCTGGACATTGACACAAAACGTGTCATCTTGGAAAGTGCATGCAAGGACACCCCAGGGTTAGCGAGATATAACAGAGCGTTGTCGACGTACATGCTAATCTTTTCCCGTATGGGCGTGAGGTTAAAAGCTATAATACGGGATTCTGTTTCAACGAGAGGTTCGACTGCAAGTGCAAATAATAGAGGTGAAAGAGGGCAACCCTGTCTGGAACCTTGGAAAAAAAGGGAATGGGTCTGAAATCCCACTATTTACTGGCACTCGTGAGTATGGGGCAGAGTATAATAATTTAACCCATTTGATAAACTCTGATCCAAATCCAAATTTTGCAATGGTCAAAAAAAAGAAATTCCATTCTATTGAATCAAATGCCTTTGCGGCATCCAGGGAGACTATATTTCTCGAGCACCAACATCCTCATGAGTGGACTGCAAATTTGTGAACAGTCTGCGAAGATTAATAGCAGTAGTTTTGCCAGGCATAAAGCCTGTCTGGTCAGGGTGTATCAAAAACAGTATAACCGTATTAAGTCGTCCAGCCAAGAGTTTTGCAAACATTTTTATGTCTGACTGGAGACGTGAAATGGTGTGGTAAAAATCGTAGAATAGTATATTTTTACCCGGCTTAGGCAGTACAACAATAGTCGCCTCATTCCTTGAACGGGGTAGTTCTCCAGAGTCGCCTGCTAAACATCCAGTGAACGGGCATCTAAAAAATCAGCATGTGTCATCTAAAATTCAATAGGCAGGCTGTTACTACCTGGCAATTTAGACGTCTGAAAGGAGGCCATGGACTTCCTGCACAGTAATGGGACCATCTAAATAATCCCAGTGGGCAGACGACCGTGAGGGAAGGGTCACCTGTTCTATATATTCAGCGATTTCTGTAGAGGAGGCCGAGATGTGTGAGGAGTATAGTGTTTCATAAAATGATTGAATGGGGCATAAGATTACTTGTGGGTCCGATGTCTGAGTGTTATCTGAGACTTCAAGTAGTAATCTTAAGGGGGTTCCCTATCCCCCTTGGCTATACAGGCCATAAGCTTACCACATTTTTCACCGTGTTCATAATACGATTGTTTGGAAAAGAAGGCTTTCTTCTGAGCCCTACTATTTAAAGAGGTGTGGTACAAACTAACCTTGCGGAGCCGTTCTGACATATGATCCCCAGTCGGGTCATTGATGTACTGGAGCTCAGCTGCCCACGCTTCAGACACTCTTCAAATCATTAATCGCAACAGAACCCCACGTGCATATGCCTTGGAGTCCCACACAACCAGGGGAGAAGCACTGCAGTCATTGTATAGGAAAGACTAAAGCAACTTCGTTTGGAAATGGTCAGATGGGGGAAAATTTTCAGCCAAAAGGGATTCAATCCTAGAGTTCTATGAGGTATATTTGGGAGTTTGATACGTATACGGCCCCGGGTGTGATCTGAAATAAATCTAGAGGTACTCCGCAGCTGTAAGGAGGGATGTGTGCACCAGCATTAGGTCGATACAGGATAAGGCCTCAAATTGTTGGGTGCAGCAAGAATACGGCCGGGTGTGAGGATTTCTAGTTCTCCACGCATCTGTAATAATAAATTCTAAGAGGAGAGAATGGAGGAGGGAAGGGGGCTGGCGAAACAGAATTTTGGCCAGAGTGGAGGAATTTATCCAAACTTTTATCAGGTAGAATTACAGTACCCCAACCCATTACTAGGGACAGATGCGTGACTGGATATAATTGATAAAACAATGTTAATAGTGGCAAGGGAAAAGGGAGGAGGACTAAATAGGTTTAGTTCTTTTAACCCGTTAGTGACCGGCCCATAGTGTTTCTCCGTCGGTCACTAACGGGCCTTATTCCGATGCAATAGACTTTTTACGTCGCCGCATCGGAATAAGTAAACAGTCAGGGAGCTGTCAAATCTTCCTGTTCTCAGCTGCCAGAGGCAGCTGAGAGTTGGGGGTGTCCCAGTTATCGTATTAGTATTAGTATTGATCTCACCCGTTTAACCCCTCAGATGCGGTGCTCCATAGCTCGAGTGGTTTTCGAGAGAGGGAGACAGCTAAGATCGCCGAGTGTCTGTCTCTCCGATGGCAGCCGGGGGCCTAATAAAGGCCCCCAGGTCTGCCTGTAGTGAATGCCTGCTAGGTCATGCCGGAGTATTATAATGGCAATCGGAGAATCGCATATTAAAGAGGCTCTGTCACCAGATTCTCAAATCCCTATCTCCTATTGCATGTGATCGGCGCTGCAATGTAGAGAACAGTAAAGTTTTTTTGTTTTTTTTTTGTTTTTTTTTCTAAAACGTTCATTTTATATATGAGCTATTTTTTTTTATATATATATATATATATATATATATATATATATATATATATATATCACAAATGAGCTTTGAAATGGACAACTGGGCATGTTTTTTTTCGTATGTCCAACTGGGCGTGTATTGTGTTTTTAACCGGGCGTGTTTACTTGTTTTTCTAACTGGGTGTTGTGAATAGAAGTGTATGATGCTGACGAATCAGTGACCAATCAGCATGATGCACTCCTCTCCATTCATTTACACAGCAGCATCACGTTCTTACTAGAACGATGTGCAGCCACATACACAAGTGTCCTGATAATGAATACACATGACCTCCAGCCTGGACGTCATGTGTATTCAGAATCCTGACACTTCTGAATCTTTTCTGTGAGATTCCAGCAAGCCGCGTGTAATCTCGCGAGATTACGAGGTAAACGAGATTTAGTTTCCCTTGCTGGAAATCTCACAGAAAAGATTCAGAAGTGTCAGGATTCTGACTACACATGACGTCCAGGCTGGAGGTCATGTGTATTCATTATCAGGACACTTGTGTATGTGGCTGCACAACGTTCCAGTAAGAACACTATGTGCTGTGTAAATGAATGGAGAGGAGTGCATGATGCTGATTGGTCACTGATTGGTCAGCATCTAACACTTCTATTCACAACGCCCAATTAGTAAAACAAGTAAACACGGCCAGTTAAAAACGCAATACACGCCCAGTTGGACATATGAAAAAAAACACGCCCAGTTGTCCATTTCAAAGCTCATTTGTATATATATATATATATATATATATATATATATATATATATATATATATATATATATATATATATATATATATATATAAAAAATAGCTCATAACTTGGCCAAACATGAACGTTTAAAAAAAAAACGTTACTGTTATCTACATTGCAGCGCCGATCACATGCAATAGGAGATAGGGATTTGAGAATCTGGTGACAGAGCCTCTTTAAAGTTCCCTAGTGGGACTAGTAAAAAAGTAAAAAAAAGTTTAACAAATAAAAAAAAAAGGGAAAAAATAATAAATGAAAAACCCACTTTTTCCCCTTAACTGCTTTGCTATTAAAAAAATAAAGTAAAGTTATGCATATTTGGTATCGCAGCGTCTGTAACGACCCAGACTATAAATCTATTACATTATTTAACCCGCACGGTGAACGCCGTAAAAAATTAAATAAAAAAACTATGGAAAAATTGCTGTTTTCTGTGAATCCTGACTAAAAAAAAAATGTGATAAAAAGTCGCATCTACTCCATACTGGTACCAATAAAAACTACAAGTCTTCCTGCAAAAAAAAAAAAAAGCCCTCATACAACTGCATCGGCGGAACAATAAAAAAGTTATGGCTCTTCAAATATGGAGACACAAACAAATAATTTTGAAAAAAAAGCGTTTTTACTGTGTAAAAGTAGTAGAACATACAAAAACTATACAAATTTGGTATCGTTGTAATCGTAACAACCCGCTGAATAAAGTTATTGTGTTATTTATACCACACGGTAAATTTAGGACGCGAAAAAGAGTGGCAAAATTTCAGGTTTTTTTTCTATTCCTCACCAAAAAAAAAGTTAATAAGTTAATCAATAAATATGTACCTAAAAATGGTGCTATTAAAAAATACAACTTGTCCCGCAAAAAACAAGACCTTATACAGCTATGTCGACGCAAAAGTAAAAAAGTTATAGCTCTTGGAATGCGACGATGGAAAATCTTAAAGAAATGGCTTGATCATTAAGGTTTAAAATAGGCCGGTCATTAAGGGGTTAAGCTTTCCTCCTAACTTAGATTCTCCGTTTCCCTTATTAGTTTAGTTACTCTTCTTTGTATTTTTTCTAACTCCGGGACATCCTTTCTATTACCTGGAGCCCAGAACTGAACTGCATATTCTATATGAGGCCTCACTAATGCTTTGTAAAGTGGTAATATTATATCCCTGTCCTGCGAGCCCATACCTCTTTTAATACACGACAATATCTTGCTAGCCCTTGAAGCAGCTGATTGACATTGCATGCTGTTATTTAGTTTATGATTTACAAGTACACCCAGATCCTTCTCAGCAAGTGACTCCCCCAGTGTAGCTCCCCCTAGGACATATGATGCATGCAGGTTGTTGGTACCCAGGTGCATAACTTTTTATATTTCTCTACATTTAAATTTCGTTTGCCAAGTGGATGCCCCAACACTTAGTTTTTTAAAATCAGCTTGCAATTCACGAACATCTTCCACAGACTGAACATTACTACGTAGCTTGGTGTCCTCTGCAAAAATAGAAATAGTGCTATTAATCCCATCCTCTATATCATAAATAAAGAAGTTGAATAGTGGTCCCAGCACGGAACCCTGTGGTACACCATTCATAACCGGGGACCATTCAGAGTAGGAAATATTTACCACAACTCTCTGGATACGGTCCTTGTGCCAATTCTCAATCCAATTAAAAACTATACTTTCTAAACCTATAGTCCTTAATTTACCCATTAGACGTCTGAGGGACCGTGTCAAATGCCTTTGCAAAGTCCAAAAACACTACATCCACTATATCCTCTGCTGTAAGCACCACACAAATGTTACCGAAGTGTCAGGATTCTGAATAGACATCAAGTCCTGGCTGGAAGGTATGTCTATTCACTGTCAAGCCACTTCAGTAAAGTAAATGTGTCAGTAAGTGACTGCACATACTGATCTAGCAGGATCACTATGCGCTTATTACATGAATGGAGAGAAGTGTATGACGCTGGTTGGTCAGCATTATACTCTCCTCTGTACGATGCCCACATGGTCAAAAGTAAAAACGCCCAGTTGGGGCGTGGCTAACTAGAGGCATGAGCGGTTGCACTTAGGATCTCCCGTGAGTATACTTAGGCTGGATTCACACGAGCACATTACGTCCGTAATGGACGGAACGTATTTCGGCCACAAGTCCCGGACCGAACACACTGCAGGGAGCCGGGCTCCTAGCATCATAGTTATGTACGATGCTAGAAGTCTCTGCCTCGCTGCCGGACAACTGTCCCGTACTGTAATCGTGTTTTTAGTACGGGACAGTAGTTCCATGGAGAGGCAGGGACTCCTAGCATCGTACATCACTATGATGCTAGGAGCCCGGCTCCCTGCAGTGTGTTTGGTCTGGGACTTGTGGCCGAAATACGTTCCGTCCATTACGGACGTAATATGCTCGTGTGAATCCAGCCTAACTTTGAAGTGATCCTGCAGACATCCTGAGGCCATTCCCGCTACCAGTGACTGCTTGCATCTTGTGCACCGGAGGGTGAGAGATATGGGACCAACAAAGCAATCCTCTGCTGTGGAGAAACTCAGAGGTTATGCGAGGGACGGATACCAAAATGGCGCCCAAGCTTCTCAGACGCCGAGGAAACAGCCGCGCGGTCACTCCTCTCCTGGTACTCAGGAGGAGTCTAAATCGGAGGATGAACTCACCCTGAAGCAGATGTATGAACAGCTCCTGCAGGCCATTACAGCCTCCACTACATTCTTGACTTGGAAGATTGAGGTGAGGGTGGACCTCGGCCTGCTCCACCATGACGTACAGCGTGTGCGAGAGAGGGTTAAGGAGACTGCGCAGCATATCTCAACCCTGGAGGATGGCGCGGCGCCATTGCCGGATCCTCTGTCGAACATTGAGAGGTCAGTGGAGCTGTGGAGACAGAAATGTGACAACCTGGAAAACCGCTTGAGACGGAATAATGTGCGCATATAGGTATGCCTGAGCGGGCTGAGGGACCTTCTCCGGAGAATTTTATTGAGCAGTGGTTGCGTTCTACTTTTACAGAGGCCTACTTCTCATCGGCATTCGCCGTGGAACGTGCACCTCGTGTACCTGCTAGACCACCACAACCGGGCATGCCCCCGACACCTCTCCTCACTAGACTCCTGAATTGGAAAGACCGGGATTTGATCCTTCAGTTGGCACGGAAGAGACCAGAGATTAAATTTGAAAATGTGCGTATCTCTGTTCCTGGATTTTTCAGCGGAATTGCAAAAGAAAAGGGCCACATTTATTTAGGTGAAGAAGCGTTTGAGGGATTTGAACATTCCCTATTCTATGGCATGTCCGGCGAGACTCCGGATCATCTTTGTGCATGCTTACATCAACTGTATACTTTTTGTGATTCTTGGGGTGTACCTCCCTCCACTGGCTACTTTATCTGTATTATAACTCGCTGTGAATTTTGTGTCTAGTTATCCTGAGGCTAAGATGTATGTATGGGAGATTATAACCTGACCTTGGATCAGAATCTTGATAAGTTTTATAGGTCAGGGGAGGCACGGGTGTCGCTGAATCCTACTTCTCTGCATAGACTAATGTCTGAGTTGGGGTGGGTGGATTTATTGCGGGTTAGACATCCTAGTGTAGAGGAATATCTTGTTTTACCCCCTCTAGCGGTGCATTGTCCAGGATAGATTACATGTTTTGTGTCCCCCTCGGTGGTTCCTATGTCCACTAGTGTTGAGTATGCTCCTCGGGGTGTTTTGGACCATGCTCCTATGCAGGTGGAGTTTCAATTAGTAGATAGAATTACTAATAAATTCAATTGGCAAATTATCATCGTTCTGGATCTCCCTGATTGGTCCCAATGATCGTATTCTGGACCAATTGGATCAATTTCTCGAGATTCATCACTCTGAAAGGAACTTACTGCCAAAATTGGATACCTTAAAGACATACTTGAGGGGTTGTTTGAAATCCACTATAACCTTTTTATTAAGAAAGAGTAGCGCCTGGTTGAGCATGAATTAGCTAGGTCCTGTCGGAGGTTGGAAACGTCCTTTCTGGCAGATCCCACTCTGAGACTAGGAGGGAGGCATGGATGTTGGAGGGAAGGAAAGATCTGCTTCATTTAAAAGAGAAGGAAGATGTTTTTCCTTTAAAAAGAATGCATTCGAACTGGGGAATCGGTCCAATAGATTACTGGCTAGTTTGGTTCATAGATCTCAATTTTCACCTGCGGTATTTAAGATTTTGAGGGAGTATGGTGCGGTGATACAGGAAGCTGCGCAGATTGTGGAAAGGTTCTTTAGATACTATGCTGACCTGTATACTTCCCGTATTGCATATTCTGAGCAAGCTTAAAGGAATTATTTGGATGAGGTGACTTTTCCGTTACTGTCGGAGGCTGACCGTGATCTGCTGGATAGGGACATTACGCTGGAGGAGATTCTGGAAGCTATTAAGGATATGTCAAGGGGGAAATCACCTGGACCCGACGGTATCCCGTTGGAGGTATATAGCAAATATGTGGATGTTAGTGGCCCTGAATTACTACAGATGTTTAATTCTGCCTTTGCGAATGCTTATCTCCCCACCTCTTAGTATGAAGCCACGATAATTGTTCTATTGAAGCCAGATAAGGATCCTACTGACTGTGGATCCTATAGACCCATCTGATTGCTAAATGTTGACTATAAGGTCTTGGCTAAAATTCTTTCACGCAGACTTAACAAAGTTATTTCCTCCCTGATTCATGGGGATCAAACCGGATTTATTCCTGGAAAATCTACTTCTGAAAATATCCGGAGAGTTCAGGCGGTTTCCCAGGTGGGGGTGCAAGGGGAAAAAAGGTGGGCCTTGGCATCGTTCGATGCTGCTAAGGCATTTGATTCTGTGGAGTGGTTGTACTTGCACAAGGTACTTTCAAGATTTGGTTTTGGCCCAGGTTTTATTAAATGGGTGGGTGTTTTGTATCATAATCCGAAAGCGAATGTTTTGGTTAATGGGATGGGATCTTCCTTTTTTGATTTCGGTAGGGGGACTAGACAGGGTTGCCCTTTGTCTCCTCTATTTGCCTTCGCTATAGAACCTTTGGCTTTGAGAATTCGTTAAGACAGCTAATATCAAGGTATACAGCTGGGAGTGAGGGAGAGTAGGATGGGTTTATATGCGGATGATATGATTCTTTTTATGTCAGACGTTGAGAACACGCTTCCCAGAGCTATTGATTTGGTGACTAGATTTGGAATTTTTTCTGGTCTCTTGATGGGTCTAAGTTGGCGTTGCTGCCGCTGTGGAGGGTAGCATGGCTGTGGGTGTATTTTAATTTGCAGGTGGAAGAGGTGTTCAAGTACTTAGGGGTATATATTACAAAGGACCCGAGACTCTCACATTCTAAAAATATATATCCACTGGAGGAATTGTTCTGGGACAAATTCAAGATGTGGTGTACCTTACCTTTGTCAGTGGCTGGTAGAGTGAACCTAATCAAAATGATAGTCCTTCCTAAGGGATTATATGCCCTGGAACATGCTAATGGCCTTGTAGCTAAGAAGTTTTTTACCACTCTGAACTCTTTGATGTCTTCCTTTTATTTGGGGTAGGGGTAGGAAGAAGTTGGCCTTAGCAACTTTGCAGCGTCCCAAAGCGGAGAGGGGTTTGACGTTACCTTATTTTTCTTCGTATTTTTTTTGGGGGGGGGGGGGCAATTGAGATCTGGGTACATGGGTGTCAGTAACGAAGTCCTTACCATTTTCAGAATACCTTTTTGGGGAGGTGGTGGAGACGGGAGATATGTGGTCGATTCTGGAACCACCGTTACTGTTTAAGGGGAGACTATTGCTACTGCATTAATTGGCATGTCGGGTATGGAAGATAGCTGAAGAACTTGATAAGATTGTTGATCCACCTGAGGAGACCCCTCTTTGGGATAATCCCATGTTCTCACAGTTACAGCACTTGGAGGGTGTTGGGGTTTGGAAGTCCTACAATGTCCTTACTTTACATGACCTATATAGGGATGGGATACTTCTGTCATTTACACAACTGCAGGAACTGTTTGGCATAGATAGGATGCACTTTTATCGCTATTTGCAACTTCGGCATGCACTTGCCTCTAGGTTCCCGGGGGGAGGACCTATTCTGTCGAAATTTGCCCTTGATTGGGATTTTGCGAACACAGGGACCCAAGGGTATTCTTTCAGCATTGTATACGTACCTGCTGAATGCTAACGTGAAGTCTCAAACGCTTTTGGCTGAAGCAGCTTGGAGGGTTGTTCAGTCTATATCCGAAGAGAATTGGGTAGAATCTTTGGAGTCACATATATATGTTTCCCCTTCGGTTAATAATCGATTGACTCCATTGTATATCACTCATCAGTGTTATCTTACCCCAATCAAGCTTAACAGGATTGGTCGTTTGTCGCATACTGCGTGTCATAGGTGTCATGCGCGGATGCCAACTTTAAGCATCTCATGTGGGATTGTTCCTGTATTAGTTCCTTTTGGGGGGAGGTGGTGTCAATATTGAATCGGATTGTTTCCGCTCCGATTCCGGTTACTCCGGCAGTTTGCTTGTTGGGACTTATGCCAGAGGACTGCTGGTCTCCTTATGTTTTTGAGAAAGTCCTTGTTTCTGGCAAGGAAAGAAGTTGCTATTCGTTGGATGGCGGATAGGCCTCCTTCTTTGAAACAATGGAAATCTTTTCGTTAATAATGTCATACCCTATGAAAAAGTTGTATATCGAAATAGACCATGTATATGGAAGTTTTGAAAAGATATCTGGTTTGTGGACTTCCTCACCTTTGACTCTCGGTTCGTTGCATTCCATGTGGTCTATCGCTGATGGGGTTCTGGCATGTGGCTAAGTAAAGGGTTCTAGTCTCCTATATAATTTACTGTAGGGCATTCAGCGGGGGGAGGAGGGCCTTGTGTTTTTTTTTTTTTGTTTTTTTTTTCCCCTCATGTAATGTAATATGTACTGGTGTATTTCTACTTGGAATTCTGTACTTTGTGGGAATTTTCATTCCTTTTACTTTTTGTAAAATTACATTTCATATGTATTGTGTATACTAATGTGTAAGCTTTGAGTTCAATAAAACTAGTTTAAAAAAACAAACAAACGCCTAGTTGGGCATTAACCCCTTAAGGACACGGCCAATTTTGGCCTTGAGGACAGAGCAATTTTTTTTACATTTCCCTCTTTGCATCCCGACGCTCATAACGCTTTTATTTTTTGTACGACGTAGTTGTATGAGACTTTGTTTTTTGCGGGACGAGTTGTACTTTATGTACGTACCATTTTTTGGTACAAATACATTATCGTTTAATTTCTATGAATTTTTAATTAGGTTAAAATGCAGAAAAAAAGCAGTTGTGCAGCAGTTTTAATTATTTTTTTTACACCATACACCGATCATAATAAATAATGTTATACATTTGTAGTACAGGTTGTTACGGTCGTGGCGATACCAAATATGTCTATATTATTTCATGTTTTGGGACTTATATTTTAAAAAGTTGATTTATTATAAAAAATGTGTATTTCTGTGTATTTTATTTACTTTTTATTTATTTATTTACCATTATTTTTTTTTTACATTCATTTAACATTTTTTTTTAATCCCATAAAGGGATTTATCATTTTGATTTTGATTTTGTAACTGCAATGTACTGGCATAGATCTATATGCCAGTACATTAGCCTGTTACTGATTGTACACAGGCAGTTGTTAGGGCATACCTCAGTATGCCCTAACAACAGGAAATATGTTCAAACAGCCCTGGGGTCCTTCACTGGACCCTGGGCTGTCTGGCCATACGAGTTGTGGGCTTTGATCGCGTCACAGTTATTTTCTGTGACGCGATCAATGTGCAGTCCCCTCTCCTTGAACGCCGCGATCAGCTGTCATCGCGGCGTTCAAAGGGTTAACAGCGGAGAGAAGATGTTTCTCTTCTCTCCGCTGTCAGAGCGGGGCCGTGGCTGTGTATTACAGCCGTTGCCCCGCTCTCGATCGCACACACAGAGACGGCAGGGACGGCTGTCACACAGGACGAGTATGCTCGTCCTAATGCGCGAAGTGCTCGCCGTTCAGGACGAGCATACTCGTCCTGTGTCGGCAACCAGTTAAGAAAGTAATTTAGTATAAAGCTAAAACCGTTCCTAACTTGGTGAAAATAGATAGTTTTTCTAAATGAAAAGCACTGCTGTCACCTACATTACAGCGCCGATCACATTGTGTAGGAGATAGGGCACTTATAATGTGGTGACAGTCTCTTTAAAGTTTGTAAAGAACACTTCAAATATGATTTGATTTTATTGTTTCGCTATTGATCATGCCCATGCTGATTTTAAATATTTTACTACATTTTGAGATTTTAAAGCATATTATTCTTGCAGGAGGGATGACACGCGGTCTGGCTTGGGAGGCAGAAATGTGAGTATTTTAAGTAAAAAAAAAAACTAATAATAAATATATATATATATATATATATGTGTGTATACTAATGTGTCTGCTCTTAGAATGTCTAAAAACAAGCCACAATTTGGAACATTTTGACGCACTTCATTTTAGAACAGATGTTTTACATCTCTAGACCCTTATAAAAGAAGGGGAGTGACTTTTAAAAGCACAAAGATTCTGGCGCCAGTTTTGCGGCCAAATGAAAGGCGGTATAAGGAGGAGAAAAGTGGCTAGCTAGATGCACTAAATTTATCATAAATCGTATGCCTTATCTAAGGCCCTGTTCACACAGTTTTTTTTGGCGCAGATAACGCTCAAAAAAACGGCCAGAATAGCCTCCCATTGATTTCAATGGGAGTTGGGGGTGGTTTTTTCCCGGGAGTGGAAAAAAACGCTTGCAGGATAAAAGCTTCAGTCTCTGACCTCCCATTAAAATCAATCAGAGATGTAGTGAAAGCTGTTTTCAGAATTTTTGCCCTCAGCGCTTTTGCCCATGCTGCTTAATGGCCAGCGGCGGAAAAATGGCACAAAAAAACATGGCAAAGAGTGCAGGCAGGTCAAAATCTGCTTCAAAATTCCTGAAGCAAGTTTTACAGTCTAAAAAACAGCTTATTAGAACTGTCCCATTGTGCGTAAGGAGTTCAAACATCTTGAACACCATATTCTGCAAAACTCATTAGATTGTCTCCGTTCTGAAATAATCTTTCTTACAGAATTATCCAGATCGCCATGGAAGAGAGTACAATAGACATGGGCATGAAGGACGAGGTATATCACATCCTGGAAGGTATGTAATGGGAGATACCATAGACTGCTGGAGTGCAGCAGAGATCCTCAAAAGCATTTGTAGCTAGGAAGATTACTATTCCACATAGGTCTCCTTCCTAGGCACCTTAGTCCCAGTTACGTCTGAGGGGAAATTAATAAGAAAAGATAAAGGATTATTCACAGTTCGATCCATTTGAGCCGCATGGGTCCAGGTCTTGCAGCTGTTATACGGAAGCTAAAATGTGGTCGTAGTGCAGCCATCTTAATGTGGTCTTAGTCGTCTTATGTAGTATCACAGCTCTCTGATGCCGTGGTCAATATTGATACCCTTTGATGGACACTTTGCAATGATGATGAAAGGGATTAAATAAGGCAGTCATGACATTTTGCCTGTTATGCATAAATAGCCACTTTTAATAGAAGTATGGATTAACTTCAGCTACACAGCATTGCTCATTCTAAACAGTTGGGCGTGGGGGTGTAAAATAAGATGCATTTTTCATTTTGTATCATTGGGGGGGACACAGACCGTGGGTATATGCAGTTGTGTAGGCTTCACACGAAGTATTAAAGTGTTCACTCCTACAGTATATACCTCACCTACAGAGACCGAGCTCATTCAGTGTTCGCTTAGTGTAGCTAGGAGGCAGACACTGCTGCTTTTAGCAAAATATTTTTATTTATTTTTTTTCTCTCCTTTTAGGTTAGGAAATTGGGGTTACCTAGTCCCTTATTTATCCCCCTTACAGGCGGGCACACACTGTTTTTTGCTTCGCCGTTGTGGGACAAGATTCCGCTCCTCTGTCACCCACCAGCTTTTAAAGTCACCATAATTCCATCTGCTCCCCACGAGTGTCCCCTTGCACTAGAGAATGGCACACTGAAGTGTTGTCCCTGCTAGTTCTACATTCCTGGGAACTGAAGAGTAAAGCACAGAGCTCAGCATGAAGGTCCACCCCCACTGAAGTCTATTTGGGTGGGGGGCAGACTGCTTCTGGCTCTTCCACTTTTCAGATGCTTGGATGCAGCAGGTGGTATCCATGGCATACAAGACAGAATTTGCCAGTGCTACCCCCCATAGTTTTATCCAGTCCACATCTCTTAAAAGAGACTGTCACCACATTATAAGTGCCCTATCTCCTACATAAGGAGATGGGCGCTGTAATGTAGGTGACAGTAATGCTTTTTATTTAAAAAAACGATCTTTTTTCACGACGTTAGGAGCGATTTTGGTTTATGCTAATGAGCTTTCTTAATGCCCAAGTGGGCGTACTTTTACTTTCGACCAAGTGGGCGTTGTACAGAGGAGTGCATGACGCTGACCAATCGGCATCATGCACTCCTCTCCATTCATTTACACTGCACTAGCGATATAGATATATCGCTATGTGCAGCCTCCTACACAAGCCCTAACATTACTAGTGTCCTGATAATGAATACACATGAAATCCAGCCTGGACGTCATGTGTACTCAGAATCCTGACACTTCTGAATCTTTTTTGTGAGATTCCAGCAACGGATACGAAATCTCGCGAGATCTCGGAGCTAAACGAGATTTGGTTTCACTTGCCGGAATCTCACAATAAAAGATTCAGAAGTGTCAGGATTCTGAGTACACATGACGTCCAGGCTGGATTTCATGTGTATTCATTATCAGGACACTGTAGTAATGTTAGGGCTTGTGTATGAGGCTGCACATAGCGATATATCTAGATCGCTAGTGCAGTGTAAATGAATGGAGAGGAGTGCATGATGCTGATTGGTCAGCGTCATGCACTCCTCTGTACAACGCCCACTTGGTCGAAAGTAAAAGTACGCCCACTTGGGCATTAAGAAAGCTCATTAGCATAAACTTAAATCGCTTCTAACTGTGAAAAAAGATCGGTTTTTTAAATAAGAAGCATTACTGTCACCTACATTACAGCGCCCATCTCCTTATGTAGGAGACAGGGCACTTATAATGTGGTGACAGTCTTTTTAAGCTCCTGAAGGCGGCTGCCTTTTTCAGGCAATAGACTCTTTTCAGTCAAGGAGTGATTGATCTGGAAGAACAGGAGCAAAGATGTTGAGTACTACTCCAATCTCTTTGTGGTGCCAAAGGAGGATGGGTTGGCATGACCAGTCTTGGACCGCAATCGCCTTAATGCTCACGTCCAGGTCTGTCACTCCCGCAGGTCCGAGTCCCTGAGTTCGGTTATCGCCTCTATAGAGAATGGAAAGTTCCCCATAGCTGTTGACATAAAGGATGTGTATCTCCACATTCCAATTTGTCTGTCTCATTCGCACTTACTTTGGTTTGCAGAAATCCCCAATCATTACCAGTTTGTGGCCTAGCTACAGCCCACGAGTGTTCACCAATATTTTCTCGGTGGTGTTACGTGCCAGGGAGTATTGGTCATTCCCTACCTGGATGACAGTCCTACTAAAGTTTTAAGCCTTGTAACGTCCAAGAAAAATAAGTGTGTTCAAAAAAAACTATGCCAATCTAAAGTAGACTTATGGGAAATGTGAACTAGTAACTATTTTGGGTGGTATAACCATCTGTTTTATTAGCAGATATATTTAAATTTAGAAAAATTTAATTTTTTCTAAATTTTGCCATTTTTCACAAATAAACACAGAATATATGGACCAAATTTTACCACGAACATAAAGCCCAATGTCTCACAAGAAAATAATCTCTGAATCGCTTGGCTAGGTATAAGCATTCTGAAGTTATTACCATATAAAGTGAAATATGTCAGATTTGAAAAATGGGCTCTGAGCCTTAAGGCGCAAACTAGGCTGCGTCCTTAAGGGGGTTAAGGATCCAAACATCCCTCATATTTTTGAATTTCTACACGAGGGCCTAGATAAAAGATCAAGCCTAAACACCATTAAGGTTCAGATTTCGGTCTTTAGTTCATACATTGATTTTCTCCTAGCCGAAAACAAATTAGTGGTTTAATCCCTTAAGGACGCAGCCTAGTTTTGGCCTTAAGGCTCAGAGCCCATTTTTCAAATCTGACTTATTTCACTTTGTGGTAATAACGTCGGAATGCTTAAACCTACCCAAGCGATTCTGAGATTGTTTTCTCGTGACACATTGGGCTTCATGTTCGTGGTAAAATTTGGTCGATATATTCAGTGTTTATTGGTGAAAAATTGCAAAATTTAGAGAATTTATAAAAGATAGCATTTTTCAGAATTGAAATGCATCTGCTTGTAAAACAGACGGTTATACCACCCAAAATAGTTAGTAGTTCACATTTCCCATATGTCTACTTTAGATTGGCATCGTTTTTTGAACATTATTTTATTTTTCTTGGACGTTGCAAGGCTTAGAACATAAACAGCAATTTCTCATATTTTTAAGAAAATTTCAAAAGCCTTTTTTTTAAGGTACCTTTTGAGTTCTGAAGTGGCTTTGTGGGGCCTATGTATTAGAAACCCTGATAAAACACTCCATTTTAAAAACTAGACCCCTCAAAGTATTCAAAACAGCATTTAGAAAGTTTTTTAACCCTTCAGGCATTTCACAGGAATTAAAGCAAAGTGGAGGTGAAATGTGCAAATTTAATTTTTCTTCTGAATTTCAATGTTATTCATTTTTTTTTCTGTGACACAGAAGGTTTTACCAGAGAAACACTACTAAATATGTATTGTCCAGATTCTGTAGTTTTTAAAAATGTCCCACATGTGGCCCTACTGCGCTCGTGGAATAAAACACAAGCCCTAGAAGCAAAGAAGCACCTAGTGCATTTTGAGGCCTCTTTTTTTTATTAGAATATATTTTAGGCAGCATGCCAGGTTTGAAGAGGTGTTGAGGTGCCAAAACAGTAGGAATCCCCCAATAGTGACCACATTTTGGAAACTACACCCCTCAAGGAATTCATTTATGGTGGTTGTTACCATTTTGACCGCACAGTTTTTTCACAGCACGTATTTGAATTGGGCTGTGAAATGAAAAAAATGACATTTTTTTCCAATAAAATGTAATTTGTGATCAAAATTTCTTATTTTCACAGGGAACAAAATACCCCATTTTGCTGCCCAATTTGTCCTTAGTGCGGCAATACCCCATTTGTGGTGATAAACTGCCGTTTGGGCCCATGGGAGGGCTCAGAAGGAAAGGAGCGCTATGTGTTCTTTGGAGTCCAGATTTTGCTGGATTGGTTTTCGGGTGCCATGTCGCATTTGCAGAGCCTCAGAGGTATCAAAGCAATGGAAACCCACCTAAAGTGACCCCATTTTGGAAACTACACCCCTCAAGGAATTCATTTATGGGTAATGTGACCATTTACACCCCATAGTTTCTTCACAGAACTTATTTGAATTGGGCTGGGAATAAAAACAAAATTATTTTTTTCAAATAATATGAAGTTTTGGCTGAAAATTTCTTATTTTCACAAGAAACAAAATACCCCATTCTGTTGCGCAATTTGTTCTGAGTGCCGCAATACCCCATTTGTTGAGATAAACTGCCGTTTGGGCCCATGGGAGGGCTCAGAAGGAAAGGACCACCATTTGGCCTACTGGGGATTTTCTAGTGCAAAGTCATGTATGCAGAAGCACCTGAGGTACCAGTACAGTTGAAACCCGCAAGAAGTTTTAATAACTACACCCTTAAGGCATTCATCTAGAGGTGTAGTGAGCATTTTGACCAGAGACCTACACCCCATAAACTGTAATGTGGGTTCTCCCGGGTATGGCAATACCCTACATGTGGCTGTTATCAGCTGCCTGGACACACAGCAGGGCTCAGAAGGGAAAGACGATGGGGGATAAGCTGTGCGGAGTGCATCAGGTTAAGTAGAATTGGGGTAAATTATAAACCAAGGGATGTATGATAAATTTTAAAACTGACTTTCATACAGAGCTCTGGTTATTCGGTTATACATTGATATATTGTGTCATCCCTTATCGCCCTCTTATAGCAGACTTTGCACCTCTTTTGACTTTTTCCCTTCTTGCCAGTTTGGGGAACTTCTCCTGGAAAGTGTTGCCGCCTTGGTACGATGCATGTGGCCCCGCTTCCAGAAGTACTGGGTGCCCCCCCTTCTTGGTCCCTAAAGATTAGGTACTTGATAATCACCTCTTGAAATTCCAGGAAAGTTCCCGTCTGGCCTGCACATCGACGTAGCACGTACGCATTGTACAATGCCATCTGTATGATGTGCCCGGCCATCATCTTATACCACACCGCATGGCGCTGTAGGGCTTCAGGATTTGATCTTACAAGTCCATCCCTCCCATGTACCTATTGTAGTCCAGGATGCAGTCTGGTTTGGGGATGGCCTTCCCTTCATATAGCCTAAACCTGTAGGTATACCCGGATGCACTCTCGCAGCTTATACATCTTCACGCCATACCTTGCCCTCTTAACCGGCAGGTACTCGCGGAATTGAACCCTCCCTTTAAAATGTACCAGGGACTCCTCAATAGAAATACACTTCTCGGGGGTGAATGCTTGGGAAAACCGGACACTGGCACGGTCTAATAGGGGTCTCCGTTTATACAAACGGTCAAAACTGGGGTCATCTCGGGGTGGGCACGGCTCATTATCAGTATAATGTAAGAAGCGAAGTATTGCCTCATTTATTTATTTTTTTAGGTTCCAGTTCAGTTCTGAAGTTGCTTTGAGGGGCCCATATATTAGAAACCCCTATCAAATACACCATTTTAGAAACTAGACCCCTCAAAGTATTCACAACAGCATTTAGAAAGTTTATGAACCCTTTAGGTGTTTCACAGAAATTTAGAGCAAAGTAGAGGTGAAATTTACATTTATTTTTTTTTTGTCAGAAAATCCTCTTTATACCATTTTTTTTATAACACAGAAGGATTTATCAGAGAAACGCAACCTAATATGTGTTGCCCAGATTCTGCAGTTTTGAGAAATATCCCACATGTGGCCCTAGTGTGGTAATGGACTGAAGCACCGGCCTCCGACGCAAAGGAGCACCTAGTGAATTTTGAGGCCTCTTTTTTTATTAGGCACCATGTCCGGTTTGAAGAGGTCTTGTGGTGCCAAAACAGTGGCAACCCCTCAAGTGACCCCAATTTGGAAACTAGACCCCTTGAGGAATCCATTGTAGTTTTCTTGGGGTGCATGCGGCTTTTTGATCAGTTTTTATTCTATTTTTAGGTGGCGTGGTGACTAATAAACAGCAATTCTACTATTGTTTTTTTATTCTTTTTTTTTTTTTACTGCGTGCACCGTGCGCTATAAATGACATATTCACTTTATTCTGCGGGGCGATACGATTACGTCGATACCAGATGTTTATAGTTTTTTTTTATGTCTTATGGCGTTTGCACAATAAAATACGTTTTGTAAACAATCATTCACTTTTTGTGTTACCTTATTCTAAGCGCCATAACGTTTTTATTTTGCAATCAATAAAGCCGTGCGAGGAGTTATTTTTTGCGTAACGAACTGTAGTTTCAATCAGTACCATTTTTCGGTACATGCGACTTTTTGATCTCTTTTTATTCAATTTTTTGGGAGGTGAAGTGACAAAACAATTGTGATTGTGGTTCGGTTTATTATTTTCTTTTACGACGTTCACCGCGCGGGATAAATAACGAAATAATTTTGTAGTTCAGGCCGTTACGGACGCGGCGATACCAATTATGTATAGTTTATTTGTTTATATATTTTTATTAATAATAAAGGACTGATCAGGGAAAAGGGGGATTTTTACTTTTATTACTTTTAAATCTTTTTTCTTATTTTGACACCTTTTTTTTTTACTTTGTCCCACTAGGGGACTTGAGGGCAGGAGGCCCTGATCGCTATTTTAATACACTGCACTGCATGCGTAGTGCAGTGTATTAGAGCTGTCAGCTACTCACTGACAGACTTTGTCAGGACCCACTAGGCTTCCGTCGATTGCATAGCCCGGACGCCATTGTTTGGTGTCCGGTTGCCATAGTCACCATCGCCGGCCGCTATAGTGTAGCAGGCCGGCGATGGCAGCTTAACCCCTAAAAAGCCGGGATCGCTATTGAACACTGCTTTTCAGGGGTTAATCAGCGGGGACACAGCGATCGGTCCCCGCTGTAGGAGCTGTGACAGCTGCGGAACGAGACAGCAGCTGTCACAGCTCCTGTATGTGTCGGGAGGGCGGCCGAAATGGCAGTTACTCCTGTGACGTACTATTCCGTCATGGAGCGCGAACAGGGCGGTTTCCATGACGGAATAGTACGTCACTGAGCGTTAAGGGGTTAAAGCAGCCTCTAGAATTTGACCTTGCTTAAGGAAATGTTTTCCTAACAGGGATTTGAACATAGTCCTTCGGTGTCTTACAAAATTCCTTTTTGAACCTATTCGGGAGTCTAGTTTTAAAATATTTTCTATAAAAGCGGCCTTCATAGTAGCACTTTCTACAGAAGAGTCTCTGAACTCCAGGCCCTATCCTGTAAAGAAGCCCATCGAAAAAAACAACTCTTTGTCAACATCTAAAAATTGTGAGAAAATATTCCATACCCTTGATGTAAGAAGTTATCCTTCAATACTTACAGGTTTGGGAACCTTGGGGAATTGATAGAAATGTATTCATTCCATTCCAGGCGAAAAACAAAGGGACATTTTTTTCAAAGAGCTCTATTGCTAGATGGATTAAAGAAGCCTATAGAGCCTTTGGTAAGAATACTCCTCAAGGACTTAAAACAGATTCTACTAACGCTGTATACTCCTCCTGGGCAGAAAGAACGGATGCGTCTCTGGGAACAGATCTGCAGAGCTGCCACTTGGACTAATATCCATACCTTTAATAGACATTATATATTGTCTCCAATGCAGATATGGATTTTGGGCTTAAAGTCCTTTCTGCAATCAACCCTCCCTAAGAGTTGTAATCTGGTATTCTCCAGTTCTGTCATGATCAGAAGAAATGGAATCTGAGAATTACTTCCTACCGGTAATTCTGTTTCCATCAGTCCATCATGACAGGAACCCTAATTCCCACTCATTCGTTAAATCTTGTGATGTAACATTGTATTTGGCGTTAAGTCATTTTTTTTCACTTTAGTCTCGTGTAGTGACTGGTAAATTACTGGAGGGTGGTTGAGGGGAAGGGTCTTTTAAACTGTGTTCCTGTTGCTATAGAGGTCAGGGGGCAACCTCCAGTTGTGCGGTCATGATGGACTCATGTAAACCGAATTACCGGTAGTGATTTGCCATATTTTTTTTTTTTTCATTTTGATTGCATAAATCCAATAGATTCTGCAATTGATCTCTGGGGTCTAAATTCTCACTACACCCCTAGATATATTCCTTGAGGTGTGAAGTTTCACAAATGGAGTCACTTTTGGGGGGGAAGGTTTCCTCTGTTTTTTGGTCCCTCAAGGGCACTGCAAATGTGACCTGGCACCCGAAAACCATTCCAGCGAAATTTGAGATCCAAAAGTCAAAATTGTTATTTTTCCCTTATAAGCCTTGATATGTGTCTAAACCACTGTTTACATCCACGTATAGGGTATTGTCATACTTGGGAGAAATTACAAATGTTAGAATGTTTTCATTTCCACAAGGAAAAAGAGAAAAATACGTTTTTTTATTGGAAAGCATTTCACAGCCCAATTCAAATGAATTCGGCAAAAAATCTGTGGGGTCAAAATACTCACTATACCAGTAGATTAATTCCTTGTAGTGTAGTTTGCCAAATTGAGTCACTTTTGGGGGGGTTTCTACTACTTTGGTACCTCATGGGCTTTGCTGCACCCGGAAACCAATACAGCAAAATTTTAGCTTCAAAAGCCAAATGGCGCACCTTCCTTTCTGAGTTCTGCCATGTGACGAAAAGGCAGTTTATGACCACATATGGTGTATTGTCGTACATGGGAGAAATTTCTTTACAAATGTTGGTGTGCTTTCTCCTATTATTCCTTATGAAAATGAAAAAAAATCTGAGCATTAACTTAATTTTATGAGAAGAAAATATAATGTATTTTGATTTTTCACAGCTTAAATCCAATCAATTTAGCAAAAAAAAAATTCCTTTGGGTGTAGTTTCCAAAATGGTTTCTTTTTTGGGGTTGTTTCCTTTGTTTTGGTACCACAAGACCTGTTCAAACCTGACATGGTGCCTGAAATATATTCTAATAAAAGGGTGGCCCTAAAATCCACTAGGTGCGTCTGAGGCCTGTGCTTCAGTCACGTAGCACACTAGGGCCACGTGTGAGATATTTCAAAAACTGCAGGATCTGGGTAATAAATATGGAGCGGTGTTTCTCTGGTTAAACCTTCGGTTACAGAAAAAATTGGATTCAAATTGCTTTTCTGCAATAAAGTAAATTAAACCTCCACTTTTGCTTTTACCCCTTCCCGCCATTTCACGTACTGTTACGTGATGAGAGATGGTGTTTTCCCGCAACTCCACATAATTGTACGTGAAACAGATGGCGCTGAGCCAGCGACATCACCGCCGGGTGACATCTGTATGTTACAGCTGGCACCCTGAGGGTTCGGCCAGGACCGGAGCTAGCCTCCGATCCGACCGATTAACCCCTCACATGCTGCGTTCAATAGAGATCGCAGCATGTGAGGAGTTTATAGCCACCGGCACCCCAGCAACGTGATCGCTGGGTTGCCGGTGGCTGCAAAGGCGATCGGAAGGCTAATCCTTACCTCCCGGTCTGCCAGTAAGGGAATCCTCCTATGCCCCGTCGTCGGCGGGGCCCAGGAGGCTTCCGGTACCATCGGCAAGATGGCGCCGGCTCAGAAGCTGAGCCGGCGTCATCAGCAGTGGGTGTCCGCTGTATGTTACCTACAGCTCAGATTCCTGCCATTAACCCCTTCAATGCAGCGATTCAATGCAGTCGCTGCATCAAAGAGGTTTGTATGAAATCGGCAGCCCTGCAATGCGATGGCAAGGCTGGCGACTGTTACTATGGCAACAGGATGCCTAACAATGGCTTCCTATCTGCGGAGGCGGAGCCTGATCGGCTTGCTGTCAGTGAACAACTGACAGTTCTAATACATTGCACTACATAGGTAGTGCAATGTATTAGAACATCAAACAAACAGTTGGACCTTCAAGTCCCCTAGTGGGACTAAAGAAAAGTGTAAAAATACAAGTTGTAATACAATAAAAGTTTGAAATAATAACACAACACAATCGCCCTTTTTGCCTTATCAAGTCATTTATTATTGAAAAAAATAATAAATCCATACATATTTGGTATCGCTACGACCGTAACGAACTTAACTATAAAAATATTATGTTATTTATTCCGCACAGTGAACGCCGTAAAAAAAAACTAAAAAATACTGACATAATTGCTATTTTTTGGTCACTTTGTCTTCCAAAAATTGAAATAAAAAGTGATCAAAAAGTCGCATGTACCCAGAAATGGTGTCTATAAAAACTATAACTCCTCTCGCTAAAAACAAGCCCTCATACAGCTCCGTCCACGAAAAAATTAGAACCGTTGTCTCTCTCACAACTTGGCGACAGAAAAAATCCATTCTCTTTACAAAAGTAATTTTATTGTGCAAAAATGTTGTAAAACATAAAAAGTGCTATCAATTAGGTATCACCGGAATCTGACTGACCCGCAGAATAAAGGTAACATGTAATTTATAACGCATGGTGAACGCTGTATAAAAAGAATTTTAAAAAAATATGCCAGAATTGCTGTTTTTTGGTCACCTTGCCTCCCAAAAAAAAAAGGATGTGATCAAAAAGTCACATGTACCCCAAAATGGTACCAATAAAAACTACAGCTCGTCCCGCAAAAAAAACAGCCGACATACCACTACGTTTAGGGAAAAATAAAATTAGTTAGAGGCTCTGTCACCACATTGTGCAACCCCGATCTGCTATTGCAGCAGATCGGCGCTGCAATGTAGATTACAGTAACGTTTTTATTTTTAAAAAACGAGCATTTTTGGCCAAGTTATGACCATTTTCGTATTTATGCAAATGAGGCTTGCAAAAGTACAACTGGGCGTGTTGAAAAGTAAAAGTACAAGTGGGCGTGTATTAGGTGCGTACATCGGGGCGTGTTTACTACTTTTACTAGCTGGGCTTTCTGATGAGAAGTATCATCCACTTCTCTTCAGAACGCCCAGCTTCTGGCAGTGCAGCACTGTGACGTCACTCACAGGTCCTGCATCGTGTCGGCACCAGAGGACCGGTGAGTGAGAGCATCAGCGTTTGCAGGTAAGTAGCTACATCGACTTACCTGCAAACGCCGATGCTGCTGCAGAATCATCTGTAGCCTCTGGTGCCGACACGATGCAGGACCTGTGAGTGACGTCACAGTGCTGCACTGCCAGAAGCTGGGCGTTGTGAAGAGAAGTGGATGACACTTCTATACACAACGCCCAGCTAGTAAAAGTAGTAAACACGCCCCGATGTACGCACATAATACACGCCCAGTTGTACTTTTACTTTTCAACACGCCCAGTTGTACTTTAGCAAGCCTCATTTGCATAAATACGAAAATGGTCATAACTTCGCCAAAAATGCTCGTTTTTTAAAAATAAAAACGTTACTGTAATCTACATTGCAGCGCCGATCTGCTGCAATAGCAGATAGGGGTTGCAAAATCTGGTGACAGAGCCTCTTTAAGGCTCCAATAAGCCAGGAAATAAAAATATGCAGTTGTGCCGGCCCGAGGGGGAACGTTTCTTCTGTTTCAAGTGGCGAATTATCAAGGCCCCTAAAATTAGGGAACCAGGAAGGGGAGGGCCCAAACATATCTGCTGGAAGGGTGCCCGTATTATACCAGGACAACACTTCCCAGCAAAATTCCTCAAACTGCAAAGATCCCGAGTGTGGACCAAAAGGGGGATAAGGAAGGACCATTTATTAGTGCGACACCGGTCTGTGCAGAAAGGATTGTGTCACAGCGTAACACACATCTATGGATCCTTTTATTGTTTTGTTTTTTTTTACCCCATTATGCCACCTGACTTCGGCCGGCTTACATGTACCCCCACATTATAAACGGAAACACCAGTAAGACTCCAAACAAAACTACTAGAAGCAAAATCCACGCTCCAAATGGCGCTACCTCCCTTCTGAACCCTACAGTGCGCCCAAACAGCAGTTTCCTTCCACATATATGGCATCGGCATACCCGGGTGAACCCTTTTAACAATTTTTGGGGTGTGTGTCTCCAGTGGCACAAGCTGGGCGCCACATATTGGCATATCTATGGAAAAAAAAATCCTATTTTCACTCTGCAACATCGAGTGCACACCAATTTCTGCCTATCACCTGTGTGGTTAATATGCACACTACACCCCCTAGGTGAATACCTTGAGGGGTGTAGTTTCCAAAATGGGGTCACTTCTGGGGGGGATCCACTGTTTTGGTCCCACAGGGAATTTGCAAATGCGACATAGCGCCCAGAAACCAATCCAGCAAAATCTGCACTCCAAATGGCGCTCCTTCCCTTCCGATCCCTACTCTGTGCCCAAACAGCAGTTTATAACCACGTATGTGGTATTGCCGTACACAGGAGAAGTTGCTTTACAAGTGTTGGGGTGCTTTTTTCCCCATTTATTTGTTGAGAAAATTAAACCTTTTCAGCTAAAACGACGTCTTATTGAAGAAAGGATTTTTTATTTTATTTTTTCACTGCCAAATTCTAATAAAATCTATGAAACACCTGTGGGGTCAAAATGCTCACTACACCCCTAGATGAATTCCTCAAGGGGTGTAGTTTCGTGAATCGAGTCACTTTTGGGGAGTTTCCACTGTACTGGTGCCTTAGGAGCTTTGCAAAAGTGACATGGTGTCAAGAAACCAATCCAGCAAAATCTGTGCTCCAAAAGCCAAATGGCGCTCCTTCTCTTCTGATCCTTGACGTGTGCCCAAACAGCAGTTTATGACCACAAATGGGGTATTGCCGTACTCCAGAGAAGTTGCTTTACAAATGTTGGGGTTCTTTTATTCCTTTGTGTTGAGAAAATGAAAAATTTTGAGCTAAAGCTACGTCTTATTGGAAAAAAAGGATTTTTTTTAAAATCTTAACTGCACAATTCTAATAAAAAAATGAGGGTTCAAAATGCTCACTACACTCCTAGATGGATTCTTCAAGGGGTGTAGTTTCCTAAATGGAGTCACTTTTTTGGTGTTTTCACTGTTTTGTTCCCTTAGGGACTTTGCAAATCCGACGTGGTCTCCGCAAACCATTCCTGCTAAATTTGAGCTCCAAAAGCAAAATGGCGCTCTTTCCCTTCTAAGCCCTGCCGTGTGTCCAAACAGCCTTTTATGACCACATGCGGGGTATTGTTTTACTCTGGAGAAATTGCTTTACAAAAGTAGTGGTGCATTTTCTCCTTTTAGTCCTTGTGGAAATTAGCTAAACCTACATTTTCTTTGAAAGAATGTAGATTTTTATTTTCACGGCCTACTTCCAATAATTTCTGCAAAAAACCTGTGCGGTCAAAATGCTCACTATACCCCTAGATAATTTCCTCAAGGGGTATAGTTTCCAAAATGGGGTCACTTTTGGGGGATTGCCACTGTTTTGGCGCCGAAAGAGCCTTTCAGACCTAACATGGTGCCTAAAATATTTTCTAATAAAAAGGAGGCCCCAAAATCCTCTAGGAGTTCCTTTGTTTCTGAGGCCTGTGCTTCAGTCAATAAGTGCACTAGGGCCACAAGTTGGGTATTTCTAAAAACTGCAGAATCTGGGCAGTAGATATTGAGTTGCGTTTCTCTGGTAATACTTTGTGTAACAAAAAAAATAGATAAAATTAATTTCTGCAAAAAAAAAAAAAAATTTGAACATTTCACATCTACTTTGCCTTAATTCCTGTGAAACATCTAAAGGGTTAAGAAACTTTCTAAATGCTGTTTTGAATACTTTGAGGGGTGAAGTTTTTAAAATGGGGTGACTTATCGAGGGTTTCTAATATATAAGGCCCTAAAATCCACTTAACTGAACTGCTCCCTGTAAAAATAGCCTTTTGAAATTTTCTTGAAAATGTGAGAAATTGCTGCTAAAGTTCTAAGCCTTTTGATGTCGTAGAAAAATAAAAGGATGTTCTAAAAACAATGCCAATCTAAAGTAGACATATGGGTGATGTTAATACCACACAAAATTGTTGCTAATTAACATCTGTCTTACAAGCAGATACATATAAATTTAGAAAAATGCTAATTTTTGCAATTTTTAGCCAAATTTTGGTGTGTTTCACAATTAAATACTTAAAGGGAATGTGTTGCCAGAAAAACATGTTGTTTTTTTTTCAATTAAACATTTAGTGTGTGGGTGATTAAACATTGTTCAAATTTGTTTTATTTTTTTCACGAGTCAGGAAATATTATAAATTAATTCTAATTTATAATACTACCCATTTTTGGTCACTAGATGGAGCTATTCCCAAAATTGCAGCATTGCAACATTGGGTTAAAAGCCCTCGCTCTAGTGAGCTCTCAGCATCCCCCCCTCCTTTATCCTGGCTAGTGCCGGGATAAACGAGGGGTTTGAACGGTGTAACCTCCTACACTGTGTGTCGCCATTTTTGGAGCTAACACACAGTGTAGTAGGTTTACATACAGTAGTAAACACACACAAACACGGAACATACATTGAAATCTCTTACCTGCTCCTGCCGCCGCGGCTCCCTCCGGCCCGTCCGCTCCGTTTGCTGCCGCTGGTCCAAGTGCACAAATCCGGAAGCCGCGACCGGAAGTAGTAATATTACTGTCCGGCCGCGACTTCCGGTCCACAGGAAAATGGCGCCGGACGGCGCCAATTTCGAATTGGACTGTGTGGGAGCGGCGCATGCGCAGTTCCCACACAGACGCCGTACACTGAAGTCAATGGGACGGGAGCCGTTCGCAGTCCCTATGGGACTGTGGCTGCCGTATTCCATGTCTGTATGTGTCGTTAATCGACACAGACAGAAATGGAACAAAAAATGGCAGCCCCCATAGGGAAGAAAAAGTGTAAAAATAAGAAAAAGTAAAACACAAACACACGAATATAAACGTTTTTAATAAAGCACTAACATCTTTAACATATAAAAAAATAATTTGTGATGACACTGTTCCTTTAATGTATCGAGCAAATTTTGCCAGTAACAAAGTCCAATGTGTCACGAGAAAACAATCTCAATCGCTTGCATAGGTAAAAGCATTCCGAAGTTATTACCACATAAAGTGAAACATGTCAGATTTGGATAAATTGGCGGTGTCCTGAAGGCCAAAACAGGCTGTCCTTTAAGGGGTTAAAGGGGTTTTCCCATGAGAGACATTTATGACATATCCACTGGATATGAAGAAAAATAGAAGGTTTTGAAGCAGCACAAATCCTGAGTCTGGTGCGGTGCACACTGTCAAGCCAGGCAAACCCACTCCGGCATAATGCAAATTGCAAGACAAATAGTAGAACAACAGCACACGTCTCCAGATAATCAAAGTGGTTTTATTGTCAAAACATCCACGACATACAGGCTATGTTTGCCTATTAGTCGTTGATGTTTTGACAATAAAACCACTTTGAAGATCTGGAGACGTGTGCTGTTGTCCTACTATTTGTCTTGGAATATCCACTGGATATGTCATAAATGTCAGGTAGTTGTGGGACCCACACCTATATCCAGAACGGGGCCCCCTAAACTCTGCTCTAACTTTATTATTCTACTCCCTCTCCCTCCCCGGCCACTATATGGTCGGGAGTTATGAAAACAACGTAACTTGCTGAGCTACGCTGTTTCCATAAGTCCCATAGTAGTGAATGGCCATTACAGAAGCAGCGTAGCATGCGCGCTACACGGTTTCCATAATTACCATTCAGTTCCATGAGACTTATGGAAACAATGAGTTACGCTGTTTCCGAATTCATGGTCTGAATTCACTTGCTTCTGCCGCAATGCAGAGCAGCAGAACTGGTATTATCCGGCCCTGTTTTGGAGATAGGTGCAGGTCCCAGAGGTGGGACCCGCATTTATCTGACATTTAGGATATAACCTCTTTAAATCTTGTGAAATGCCTAAAGGTTTAAACTTTCTAAATGCTGTTTTGAATAGTTTTTAATATGGGGGCTTTCTAATATATAGGCCCCTCAAATCCACTTCAGAGCTGAACTTGTTCCTAAAAATATAGGTGTTGGAAATCTTGAAAATTTGAGGGATTGCAGCTAAAGTTCTAAGCCTTGTAATGTCCTAGAAAAATAAAAGGACGTTCAAAAAACGATGCCAACATAAACATAATCCTATAGTAAATGTTAATTAGGAACTATTTTGTGTGGTATTACTATCTCTTACAAGCAGGTACATTTAAATTTAGAAAAATGCTGGTCTTTTTCACATGCTGAATGTATCTGCAGTTTGTAAGTAGCAATATTTAGTAATGTGTCAACAGAAAACAATCTCAGAATCGCTTGGATAAGTGGAACCATTCCAAAGTTATTACCACATAAAGTGACATGTCAGATTTGAAAAAAAATTGGCTGTGTCCATAAATTGGCTGTGTTTCCAAGGGGTTAAGATTGTCTTGTTGTTTTTTTTTTAATAACACATTCTTTTGCTTTAGGGATGGTCGTGATTGGGGAGATCATGGTCGGAAGATGGATACTTTTCCTTCGAGACCAGGTAAGATGGACAGTAGAATAAACCACAAATTCATTTGGTTGTCTTGGGATCAATCTTGGTCCAAAGGCTTCACTATTTATTGTGCCTGTGGATTTTCCCCTTAGACCTACTAATCATTTTTATTTTAAAAGGTCGTGGCATTCCAGTTCCCTCAGGGCAAGGACACATGAATAGAGGAATTCATGGGTAAGCATAGTTCAGTTATGTATATATCTGCATGTACTTTAGAAGTTTGGTAGAATGTGGGTTGTAAATTAAATAAACAATTGTAAATGTGTAAATCAGAAGTTAGAACCATAGCCATCACATTCATCAATTTCAGTAGTTTCACAAAAACAAAACTGGCAATGTTAACCCTTTCCAGACATCTGCTGTGTATATATACGGCGCTATCGGGCAGCGGTTCCCACAACGCACCGTACCATTTACGTCGCGGTAATGGTGCGGGCTCAGAAGCCGAGCCCACACCATTCTGCCGGGTGTCAGCTGTATATTACAGCTGACATCTCGCTGTAGCGGCCAGCACCAGAGCTGGTCTCCGATCCGGCCGATTTTTAAACCCTCAGATGCTGCGCTCAATAGAGAGCGCAGCATCTGAGGGTTTTTGAGCCGACCGGCAGCCCAGTGACCTAATTGCTGGGTTGCCGATGGTTGTTATGTCAACCGGAGGCCTAACAATGGCCTTCGGCTCTGCCTAGTACGGAAGCCTATGAGGACCCGCTTGCGGCGGGTCCTCATAGGCTTTGTCACTGACCGCTCTAATACACTGCACTACGTATGTAGTTCAGTGTATTAGTAGAGAGATCGGAGCTGCAGGCCTTCAAGTCCCGTGGTGGGACAAATAATAAAAGTTACGAAAAAAGTTGTCAAAAAAAATAAAATAATACGTTTGAAGTTAAAAAAAAGTCCTGACACCGCTTTGTCCATGCAAAAATAAGTTATGGATCTTATAATATGGCGACACAGAAAACTATTTTTTTTTATTTTAAGACGTTATTTTATTGTGCAAAAGCTGCAATACATAAAAAAAAAACTATATAAGTTTGGTATCGCAAGTAATCGTATTGACCTGCAGAATAAAGTTTACATGTAGTTTATGGCGTACGGTGAATGGCGTAAAAAAAAAACCATCCCAGAATTTCTTGTTTTTGGTTATTTCCTCTTCCAAAAAGTTTACTAAAAAGTGATCAAAAAGTCCCAAAATGGTACCAATAAAATCCACAGCCCTTCTCGCAGAAAAAAAAGACCCCGCACTGTACTAGTAATGCACAGATGAAAAAAATTCCTCATGTGCAGGCCGGAGGGGAACATTACTTCAGTTTCAGGGCCCCAGTATTAAGGAACCAGGAAGGGACTCCGCATATCTGCTGAAATCAGGGGCACCCGTAATATGCCAGGGCAGCACTTTCTCAGCAAAATTTCCCAAACTACAAAGGAGGAAAAGTCCCCAAAAGGTGCAGTGTTACGAAAGAGGATAAGAAAGATTACCGTTTATCAGTGCGACACTGGCCTGTGCATAAAGGATTGCTTTACAGCATATCCCATATCTATAGATAGTTTTATTATTTTACCCCATTATTATACCCTCTTATTATGATGTACTCCGCACAGATTACATGTGCCCCCCATTTTAAACTGAAATACCAGTAATACTCAAACAAAATTACTAACCGGCAAAATCCACGCTCCAAATGGCGGTCCTTTCCTTCTTTGCCCTACAGTGTGCTAAAACAGCAGTTTACGTCCACATGTAAGACATTACCATACTCGGGTGAACCCGCTTAGCAATCTATGGTGTAAGATACTCCAGTGGCACAAGCTGGGCATAGCATTTTGTTCGGTGGAACAGCATATTAGTGGAAAAATTAAAATTTTTATTTTGCATCCTACACAGCGTATTAATTTCTGAAAAACACCTGTGGGGTCTAAATTCTCACTGCACTCCTTGATAAATGCCTTTAAGGGTGTAGTTTCTAAAATGGGGTCACTTTTAAAAAAAAAAAAAAAAATGATTTGGGTACATCATGGGTCCACAAACCATTCCAGCAAAAATTACTCTCCAAAAGTCAAATACCATCAGCAGTTTCTAACCACATATGGGGTGTTACCATAATTGCTTTACAAGTTTTGAGATTCTTTTTCTCTCATTCCTTGTGAAAATGAAAAATGTTGATCTACATCTTATTGGGGGGAAAAATATTTTCATTTTCATGGCTTAATTCTAATTCAGCAAAAAACCTTTTTAGGGTCAAAATTCTCACTATACCCCTAGATTCCTCAAGGGGTGTATTTTACCCAAATGGAGCCACTTTTGGGGTGTTTCACTGTACTAGTACTACAGGGGCTCAGCAAATGTGACATGGCGCCCAGATACCATTCCAATATCCAAATGGCACTCCTTCCCTTGTGAGCCCTACAGTGTATCCAAACAGCAGTTTATGACCACATATGGGGTATTTCTTTGCGCAGGAGAAATTGCTTTACTGAAATAAAATGCTCACTATGCCCCTAGATAATTTCCTCAAGGGGTGTTGTTTCCAAAATGGTGTCACTTGTGGGTGGTTTCCACTGTTTTGTCCCTTCAGGGGCTTAGCAAATGCGACATGGCCTCTGCAAAACATTCCTGCTGAATTTGAGCTCCAAAAGCCAAATGGCGATTTTTCCATTATGAGCCCTGCCCTGTGTCCAAACAGCCGTTTATTACCACATATGGGGTACTGTTTTACTCGGGAGAAATTGCTTTACAAACGTGGTGGTGCTTTGTCTCCTTTAGTCCTTGTGGAAATAAAATAAAAAAATTGGCTAAACCTACATTTTCTGCAAAAAAACAGGTGGAGTCAAAATGCCCACTATACACCTAGATAAATTCCTTGAGGTCTGTAGTTTCCTAAATGGGGTCAAATTCACTAGGTTCTACTTCTGAGGCCTGTGCTTCAGTCCATTAGCACACTAGGGCCACGTGGGATATTTCTAGAATTGTGTTTCTGTGTTAAAACCTTCTGTGTTACAAAATCAATGGATTAAAAATTATTTGTAAATTTCACCTCTACTTTGCTTTAATTCCTTTGAAAGTCTAAAGGGTTAAACTTTCTAAATGCTGTTTTGAATACTTTGTGTAGTGCAGTTTTGTAAAATGGGGTGACTTATTGGGGGTTCCTAATATATAAGCCACTTAACAAAAAATAGCCTTTCTTGAAAATGTGAGAAATTGCTGCTAAAGTTCTAATCCTTGTAACGTCCTAGAAAAATAAAAGGATGTTCAAAAAACGATGGAGGATAGTAATTAGCAATTATTTTGTGTGGTATAACTGCTTGTCTTAAGAGCAGATACATTTAAATTTAGAAAAATGCATTTGGTGCATTTTGGTGTTTTTCACAATTAAATATTAAATGTATTGAGCACATTTTACCAGTAACAAAGTCCAATGTGTCGCGAGAAAACAATCTCAATCGCTTGGATAGGTAAAAGCATTCTGACGTTTTTACCACATAAAGTAAAACCTGTCAGATTTGAAAAATGAGGCTCTGTCAGGAAGGTCAAAAGTGGCCACAGCGGGAAGGGGTTAAACATGCCACAGTGCGTGCTTTTTGTTCAGCTATAGCCACGATTGGTTCCTGAAAGAAAAGAATATAACATTACCCCTTAAGGACTAGGGATGCACGATGCATCGAAAGTTCGATACTGTTTCGATACTCTGCATCCCCAAACGGTTCCATACCGTTATTTCATGTATTTCGATACTGAGCTGTGCGGCCACATAACTCAGTATAGTAACACATGAATGTATGAGCGGGGCTGCGGCTGTGTAATACAGTCATTGCCGCGCTCCTGAGTCCTGATAACAAGTGCGCGGGGTCAGGATGTTGCGATGCGGCCGGTGCTGCACTAATGTGTGGCGGCACTGAAAACAGAAATTGGCGGGCGCTCTGCAAAACATACCCATGTTCTGTTTTCAGTGCCTGAACTGCCGCTCATTAGTGCAGTGTCTGCCACATCACCTCATGCTGACCACGCGCGCACTTCCTGTCAGGAGCGGGACAATGACTGTATTACACAGCCGCAGCCCCACTGGCGGAGATCAGAGAAACCTCTGAATGCTGCGATCACAGCTGAATGTAGCATTCAGGGGATGCCCCTTGGATCGCGTCACAGGGAATTCCTGTGACGCAATTAGGCCCATACCATATATGGGCAGACAGCCCAGGGTCCATTGAAGGACCCCAGGACTGTCCTACCATATTTCCTGTTAGGTATGTTCTAACAACTGCCTGTGTACTAAGTATGCCCTATCAGTACACAGGCTAATGTACTGTAATATAGATATGCCAGTACATTAAAGTTTTTTAAAAATAAAGTAATGTTAAAATAAATACACATACACCTTTTTTGCAATAAACATTAAAATAAGTCTAAAAAAATAAAATAAAAACTGCTTTCTATCACTTATTAATGTAGGGCACGAGATGTGATGATTTTAACCTCCAAGCGCCTCATATTAAAAGTAATTAACCCCATCATGTACCTTACATATTAACCCATTATGACTGAGAAACATGATGGGGTTATGTCCTGTTAATGTGAGGCACGTGGAGGTTAAATTCATCATCACACCACGCGCCTCACATCAGAAAATGGAAGAACTTTATTTATTTTTTATATTACTGTTGGCAATGTATCGAATTGGTATCGAAATCGCAATTCTGGTATCGTGACATCCCTATTAAGGACGCAGGCTAGTTTGGGCCTTAAGGTTCAAAGCCCGTTTTTTCAAATCTGACATGTCACTTTATGTGGTAAAAACTCTGGAATGTTTGGGGCGTGGCCGGATGAGCATGGAGTGAGACGTGTGCCTCAGCTCCTGAACACCGGGCATTACAAACGGCTCTAAACGGCTGAGAAAAGACCCAGCAAGTGCACTGACAGCGGCACTTAAGTCCTGCTTTCTGCCCTGCAACATGGGGAAAGCTAAAAAGAAAGCAAACTCTGCTAGACTTACGGAGTTCTTTCCCTCCACGAGGTCCCAAAGTGGCGCCGGCGGCTTCCAGGCTGTGAGAACGGCTGAAGAGGGACCTTCTTCTCCTTCTTCCTCGCTGCAATCTTCAGCTAGTGGGAGAGACTACACCCGGTCCTCTCATGGATCCTCTCCTCAGATGCAAAGTGATACACCCAGGGGCCGAGTGAGTACTTATGATGTTCCTCATACTCTGTCTCCTATGCTACATATGCAAAGTACAGAGACTTGTCTCTCCCCTGCTATGCACGCATCAGTCTACTGCTTCGCCTGTATCGGAAGATACTTTAAAAATCTTACTGGATAGTTTGATAACCTCTCTCCAGTCTGACATTCAAGCTGCTTTTAAAAATATCCAAATGGAATTTGCTGCTCTGGGAGAACGTACCTCTCATATGGAGAATAAAATGGCTGACTTCTCAGCAGCGCATAATGAGCTGGTAGACATCAACAGTTCTTTGGAAGAGGAAGTGTGGTCCTTACGTTTAAAGGTGGCGGATTTGGAAGATCGGTCCCGCCGCAATAACGTGCGGTTTAGAGGCATATCTGAAGCGATAAAACCGGAACAACTTGAAGAATGTCTTACTGATTTTTTTGTGGCGCTAGTACCGGATGTCCCTGTGTCAGATTTGCTTATTGATAGAGTGCATCGTATACCAAAACCCAAAGAATTACCTGCCACTATTCCACGGGATGTGATCGCTCGTTTACACTTCTATCGATTTAAAGAGAAGTTGATGCAAGCTGCCAGACAACCACCTCTTCTTCCAGACAGGTTTCAAGGTGTCTCCGCGTTCACGGATCTGTCAGCGGTTACATTGGCGAAACGACGGGAGTTCCAAGATGTGGCGAAGATTTTAAGATCGCACAATGTTCAATATCGCTGGGGATTTCCGGTCAAGCTCATTATCACTAAAGATGGTCGGAAAGTGATTGCGAACAATCCAGCCAAAGTTCTGCAACTGCTTCAGGAATGGCGTTTATCTCCGATTGCTTCCCTTCTTAAATCGCCAAGATCCAGATCCTTACCTAGATTGGAGAAGGAATGGGAAAATAAAGATCCTGACTGACTGCCTCTTGTATGTCTTGATAAATTCTGATATGATTCCTAGGGCTGTGTTCACACTGAGTTTTTTTGCAGGAGGAAAATTCCTCCTGCAAAAACTACTCCAGACATTTTTTGCACCGTGGTTTGACAAAAACTCCTCTTTCTGACTGATTGAAATGGGGTTTTGGAGGCGGAAACCGCCTCAAGATGGGTCATGACTCTTCTTTTTACCGCGACGCGTTTTTTTTTTACTAGCGCTAAAGAAAACTCGTCCAACTCCCATTGAAATCAATTGGAGGCATTTTCGGGCGGTTTTTGCCGAGTTTTGCGGCGCGGTTTCCGCGTCAAAAAACTCGTCAAAAAAACTCAGTGTGTAAAGGTTATTGCAGAATATTCTCTGTACTTCAGAAAGGGTTATGACATAACTGTCTGTTGTATATCCTTGCTGTATTTTCTTAAATGGTATGGTTCACGGTGATACACTGCAATTGATGTGTTTCACCTTCCCCCCTCTACATCTCACCTTAGGGTTTGATGTCCTCCCTCTCAGGATACTGTTAAATTGTTGTAGGTCTCTGTTAACTCCGGTCTATATCCCCTTCCCGACATCCGCCGTATAAGGTGTTCCCGCAAAGCGCCGTATAAATACGGCGCAGTGATGGTGCGGGCTCAGGAGCAGAGCCGGCACCATCACCGCGGGGTGACAGCTGTATTATACAGCTGGCACCCTCCTGTAACTGCCAGGACCGGAGCTATTCTCCGATACGGCAGATTAACCCCTCAGATGCTGCGCTCAATAGAGCGCAGCATCTGATAGGTTTTAACCCGACCGGCAACCCAGTGACGCAATCGCTGGGTTGCTGTAGCAATCGGACGCCAGAAAATGGCTTCAGAGTCTGCCTTGTACGGGAGCCGATGAGGACCCGCCTGCGGCACGTCCTCATAGGCTTGCTGTCAGTGAATAACTGACAGCGCTAATACACTGCACTACGTATGTAGTGCAGTATATTAGAGTAGCGATCGGGGCATCAGGCCCTCATGTCCCCTAGTGGGACAAGTAAAAAAAGTTAATAAAAATGTGGTAAAACAATAAATACACACGTTTCAAATAAAAATAAAGCTAAACTGACTTTTTTCCCATAGTAAGTCTTTTATGATGGGAAAAAAAAATTAAAAAAAACTATACATATTTGGTATCGCCGCGTCCGTAACGACCCAAACTACAAAATTATTATGTAACTTATCCCACACAGTGAACGCCGTAAAAAAAACAAAACCTGAAAAACAACGCCAGAATCTTTGTTTTTAGGTCACATCTTCCAAAAAATGCTAGAAAAAGTGATCAAAAAGTCACATTTACTCCAAAATAGTACTAATAAAAACGACAATCCGTCCCGCAAAAAATAATCCCCGACACCGCTTTTTGCACGCAAAAATAAAAAAGTTATGGGTCTTAGATTATGGCGACACAGGAAACAAGTGATTTTATTGTGCAAAAGCCGCAATACATAAAAAAAACTATACATAATTGGTATCGCCGCGTATGTAACGACCCAAACTACAAAACAATTATGTAATTTATCCTGCACGGTGAACACCGTAAAAAAAACATGAAAAACAACGCCAGAATCTTAGTTTTTAGGTCACATCTCCTTCCAAAAAATGCTATAAAAAGTGATCAAAAAGTCACATTTACTCCAAAATAGTACTAATAAAAAATGACAATCCGTCCCGCAAAAAATAATCCCTGACACCGTTTCGTGCACGCAAAAATAAAAAAGTTATGGGTCTTAGAATATGGCGACACAGAAAACAAATTTTATAAAAAAAAGTGATTTTATTGTGCAAAAGCTGCAATACATTAAAAAAACTATAAATTTGGTATCGCTGTAATCGTATCGACCCGCAGAATAAAGCTAACATGTCATTTAGGGCGCACAGAGGATGCCGAAAAAAAAAACAATAAAAAACTTCCAAAATTGCTTGTTTTTGGTCATTTCCTTTACCAAAAAATGAAATAAAAAGTGATCAAAAAGTCGTATGTGTTCTAAAATGGTACCAATAAAATCTACAGCCCGTCTCGCAAAAAACAAGCCTGCACACCGCTCAACTGAAAAATAAAAAAGTTATGGCACTAGTAATGCGGTGATGAAAAACATCTGAATGCGCAGGCCGGAGGGGAACATTCCTTCAGTTTCAGGGCCCTAGTATTTAGGAACTAGGAAAGGGAAGGGACATTGAACATCTGCTGGAAGCGAGGGCGCCCGTATTATACCAGCGCAAAACTTTCCCAGCAATTTTTCCCAAACTACGAAGGAGAAAAAGTCCCCAAAAGTTGCAGAGTGTTACAAAAGGGGGATAAGAAAGAAAACCGTTTATCAGTGCGACACCAGCCTGTGCATAACTGATCGCTTCACAGCGTGTAACACATCTATGGATAATTGTATTATTTACCCCATTATTATACCCTCTTATTATGCCCTGATGTGCTCCGCACAGATTACATATACCCCACATTATAAACTGAAATACCAGCAAAACTCAAACAGAACTACTACCAAGCAAAATCCATGCTCAAAATGGCGGTCTTTCCCTTCTAAGCCCTACAGTGTGCCCAAACAGCAATTTATGGCCACAAGTAAGGCATTACCATAGCCGGGAGAACCCGCTTAACAATTTATGGGGGTAAGATTCTCTAGGGGCACAACATATTGTGCGGTGAATGGGCAATTTTCACTTTGCACCATGCACTGCGTATTCATTTCTGAAAAACACCTGTGATGTCTAAATTCTCACTACACCCCTTGATTAATGCCTTTAGGGGTGTAGTTTCTAAAACGGGGTCACTTTTGTTTGGTACATCAGTGGTTTTGCAAATGCAACATGGCGTCCGCAAACCATTTCAGCAAAATCTACGCTCCAAAAGATAAATACCGCTCCTTTTCTTCTGAATGCTCCCATATATGTAAACAGCTGATTATAACCACATATGGGGTGTTACCGCACTCGGGAGAAATTACTTTACAAATGTTGGGGCTTTTTCTTCTCTATTCCTTGTAAAAATGAAAAATGTTGATCTAAAACTACATCTTGTTGGAAATTTTTTTTATTTTTCATGGCTTAATTCTAATTAATTCAGCAAAAAACCTTTTGGGATCAAAATTTTCACTATACCCCTAGATGATTCCTCAGGGGGTGCAGTTTCCCAAATGGAGTCACTTTTGGGGTGTTGCCACTGTACTAGTACTACAGGGGCTCAGGAAATGTGACATGGCACCCAGAAACCATTCCAAAATCCAAATGGTGCTAGTTCCATTCTGAGCCCTACCGTGTGTCCAAACAGATGTTTGTGACCACATGTGGGGTATTGCTTTACTCGGGAGAAGTTGCTTTACAAATGTTACGGTGCTTTTTCTCCTTCAGTCCTTGTGGAAATGAAAAAAAAAATACCTAAACCTACATTTTCTTTGACAAAATTTAGATTTTCATTTTTACGGCCTACGTCCAAAAATTTCTGCAAGAAACCTGTGGGGTCAAAATGCTCACTGTACCCCTAGATAATTTCCTCAAGGGGTATAGTTTCCAAAATGGGGTCACTTGTTGGGGGTTTCCACTGTTCTGTCACCTCGGGGGCTTTGCAAATGTGACATGGCCACCGCAAACCATTCCTGCTAAATTTGAGCTCCAAGAGCCAAATGGCGGTCTTTCCCTTCAAAGCCCTGCTGTGTGTCCAAACAACCGTTTATTACCACATGTGGGGTATTGTTTTACTCGGGAGAAATTGCTCTACAAATGTTGTGGTGCTTTTTCTACTTTAGTTCTTTTGGAAATGAAAAAAAATTAGCTAAACCTACATTTTATTTGAAAAAATTTAGATTTTCATGGCCTAGTTCCAAAAATTTTTGCAAAAAAACTAGCGGGTCAAAATGCTTGCTACACCCCTAAATAAATTCCTCAAGGGGTGTAGTTTCCCAAATGGGGTCACTTTTGGGGGGTTTCCACCGTTTTAGTTCCACAAGACCTATTCAAAGCTGACACGGTGCCTAAAATATATTCTAATAAAAAGGAGGCCCAAAATCCACTAGGTGCTCCTTTGCTTCTGAGGCCTGTGTTTCAGTCCAGTTGCACACTAGAGCCACATGTGGGATATTTCCTAAAACTGCAGAACCTGGGCAATAAATATTGAGTAGCATTTCTTGGGTAAAACCTTCTGTGGTACAAAAAAATGGATTCATAATGAACTTTGTAAATTTCACTTCTACTTTGCCTTAATTCCTGTGCAATGTCTAAAGGGTTAAGAAACTTTCTAAATGCTGTTTTGAATACTTTGAGGGGTGCAGTTTTTAAAATGGGGGTGACTTATTGGGGGTTTCTAATATCTAAGGACCTCAAAGCCACTTCACAACTGAACTGGCCCCTGTAAAAATAGCATTTTGAAATTTTCTTGAAAATGTGAGAAATTGCTGCTAAATTTCTAAGCCTTGTAGTAACGTCCTAGAAAAATAAAATGATGTGAATCTAAAGTAGACACATGGGGGTTGTTAGTTAGCAACATTTTTGTGTGGTATAACTGCCTGTCTTACAAGCAGATACATTTAAATTGAGAAAAATGCTAATTTTTACAATTTTTTGCTAAATTTTGGTGTTTTTTCACAATTAAATACTGAATGTATCAGGCAAATTTTGCCAGTAACATAAAGTCCAATGTGTCACGAGAAAACAATCTCAGAATCGCTTGGATAGGTAAAAGCATTCCGGAGTTATTACCACATAAAGTGAAACATGTCAGATTTGAAAAATGAGGCTCTGTCAGGAAGGTCAAAAGTGGCCAAAGAGGGAAGGGGATATAGGGCAGGTCAAAGCTGCTCTGGAAATCTCTATCTCAGACATGTAGTAAGTCAGGTAATTGTCTTTTAGCAGATGCATTTCATGTCTTAAAATGGTGCTACAGGTAGTTTCGCTTAACACTAAAGGACTTAATAGTCCGTTTAAACGTTCTATGGTATGGAAAGAGGCAAAACAGTCCCATGCGGATAGCGTATGTTTGCGGGAAACACATTTAAATCGGGTAGATGTAAGTAGGTCGCACCATAAGCAATTTGCGAATATATATGCCTCCCCGGCTTATCACAAAAAAAGTGGAGTCGCAATTGCGATTAGAAACTCTGTGGCTTTTATACTTAGGGAGTCCCATATAGTTCCATATGGGCGTTTTGTGATATTGATATGTGACATTAACCCCTTAGTGACCAGCCCATTTTAGGCCCTAATGACCAAGCTATTTTATTCGTTTTTCTATCGTCGCATTCAAAGAGCTATAACTTTTTTATTTTTTCGTCTACATAGCTGTATGAGGACTTGTTTTTTGTGGAATTAGTTGTACTTTTTAATAGCACCATTTTTGGGTACATATAATTTTTTTTATTAACTTTTTGGGGGGGGATTATAAAAAAAACTGAAATTCCGCCATTGTTTTATGCGTTTTTAAATTGACGTCGTTCACTGTGCGGCTTGAATAACATGTTGCCTTTATTCTATGGGTCGGTACGATTACGGCGATACCACATATGTAGAGGTTTCTTATGTTTTACGACTTTTGCACAATAAAAACACTTTTGAACTAAAATTATTTGTTTTTTGCATCGTTGCTTTCCAAGAGCCGTAACTTTTATTTTTCCATCAATGTAGTGATTTTTTGGGCTTGTTTTCTGCTGGACGAGACGTAGTTTTGATTGGTACTGTTTTGGGGTGCATGGGACTTTGATTTTTATTATGACTTTTTTGGGGGGCAATGGAAAAAAAATGCAATTTCGCCATTGTTTTTTGTGTTTTTTTTTTTTTTACTGTGTTCGCCTGCGGTTTATATTACATATTAATTTTATTAATGGAGTCATTACGGTCGCGGCGATACCATATATGTGTACTTTTTTTTTTTTTACTGTACTTTTTATTAATAATCTTTATTTCACATTGATTTATTTTATTAGTCCCACTAGGGAACTTTACTGTGCGATCTTCAGATCGCTGCTATAATGCTTTGGTATACTTCGTATACCAGAGCATTATTGCCTGTCAGTGTAAATCTGACAGGCAATCTGTTAGGACGTGCCTCCGGCGCATCCTAATAGGCATATGTCCAGGGCAGACCTGGGGGCTTTCATCAAGCCCCCGGCTGCCATGACACCCCATCGGAGACCCGCGATTGCGGGCGTTGGAGCAGGAGATCAGCTGTCATCAGACAGCTGAGCCCCGGCTCCGGCCTGCACGGGAGACCCGTGCAGGACTTAGATTAGGCTCACGTGAAAAGGCGTCAGCCTAGCCTAAGGCCCCTTAGTGACGAACGTAAAAAAATGTACTGGTGGTCACTAAGGGGTTAATAATATTACCTACACTCTGGTCGCAATATATGCGCCCAACCAAAAACAGTTACGTTTTTTCCAATCAATGTTTAAAGTTCTCAATAAGCATCGGTTGGGTTCGGTGTTACTTATGGGAGATTTTAACAAAACAATGTGGCCCACACTGCTGACGTGTCCTCGGCTACGCTTTGGTGCACACACAAAGCTTATATGCGAGGTCAATTTATCAGTATTGCAGATAGAGATAAAAGACAGAAAAATTAATTGAGATTTCATTTGTCATCCAACATCACTCAATTAAGTGCTTCCAACAAGCAGTCTTACTGTCCACGCAGGGCTGCTTTGCTCAAGAATTTACAGAATCCACTCCACCAACTTGACCTTTATAAATATGAGCAGTCCTTGAGAAAGGTGAAGGCACGTTATTATGGATATAACAATAAAACCAGCGCCTTATTAGCTTCGCATCTCAGAGATCGGCTCAATCTAGGATTCCTTTCCTTTATAATAGTAAGAATGAAAAGGTGTAGCAAATGTACTGGCAGATTACTATGCAGATCTATATAATCTCAAGGATAATTTAGATACCCCACAGCCTACTGTGTCCATGATTTCTTCCTTTCTACAGGACATGACTTTGCCTTCAGTCACCTCATCAGTTGGAGATGCTCTCTGCTAGTATATCTGAAACTGAAATCCTCCAGGCTATAAAGTCCTTGAAACCTCATAAGGCTCCTGGCCCCAATGGTCTCACGGTAGACTACTACAAAATATGTGGTTCTCTTCTCCTACCCTATTTATTGAATCTGTTTATTGATGTACAGCAAGGTGGTAATTTCCCTGCGGAAATGTTAAAAGCTACAGTAGTTTTACCTAAACCGGGGAAAACTCCGGACAAACCGGGTAACTTCAGACCTATATCATTCCTGAATACAGACTTAAAATTGTTTGCTAAAATAATTGCGGAAAGCCTAGCCGGCATTCTGCCTGATTTGATACATCAAGATCAAGTGGGATTTGTAAAGGGGAGGCTCTCATCTGATAGCACAAGGACTTGTTGGGCCTGGTGGAGCGAGATCGGACGCCTTCTCTGCTTCTTTCCTTGGACGCGGAGAAGGCCTTCGATCGGGTCCATTGGGGATATTTGCGGTTACTTCTGGAGGCATTTGGAATTCATGGTATGGCGCATCATCGTATAATGGCACTATATTCTTTGCCCTCTGCAGTGGTATTTACCTCTGGATGTACATAAAAAAATTTTAACATTACCAATGGGACTCGACAAGGGTGTCCTTTATCTCCACTCATCTTTACCTTGGTGATGGAGCCGTTGGCTACTTCCATTAGGTCATCTGTTGCTATTAGTGGGATAACGGTGGGGGATATATCTCATAAAATTGGCTTATTTGCAGATGATTTGCTCATTGCTATATCTGACCCTGAGACATCTCTATTAGAGGTCACTAAGATATTGGAGGCTTTTAGTGCAATTTCGTATTATAAGCTTAATGTTACTAAGTCTATGGTTTTGAGTGTGAATATTTCTCGTCTTCTTTTGGACTCTCTCCGGAAGAAATTTCCGTTTTGTTTGGGTTGAGCACTCTTTCTCATACTTAGGAATACAACTTACCTACCCCACCTCTCTTTTTTATATAAATATAATTATATACCATTGGTATTAGCGATAGAAGCAGACTTATCCAAGTACATGAAGTATGAGGCATCATGGGTAGGGAGAATCTCTGCGGTTAAGATGATCCTCCCAAAAATACTATATCTATTTAGAAATTTACCTATTCTGCTATCGGTATCTAATCTTCAAAGACAACAAGGTATAATTAATAAATATATATGGAAAAACTCCCGCCCTAGAGTAGCTGCGGAGGTATTATACCAGCCAATTGTTAAAGGGGGTTTGGGTCTCCCGAACTTGGCTCATTATTATTATGCAGCAATTTTGGATCAAGCCAGAATGTGGAAGACTAAAGTTCCTATGAAACATTGGATTTCTATGGAAAAGGAATTACTTGATGTATCTTCTGTAGAAGCACGCATGTGGCTATTGTCCACTGGTGCTAAAATATCTAAATCTTCTTTTTTAACGATTGATGCAGGGCTCCAGGTCTGGAAAAAATGTACTGTTATTCACCCTATAATCCCGGTGGGATTTTCTGATCTACCTCTTCGACTGCTTCCGCTTCTGATACCTGATATTGATATCCAAAATTGGCTGTTGTCCGGCATTGAGTGTATTTCTGACATTATGGAGCGAACTCATCTAATGGCATTTAATGATATATGTCTGAAGTACAACATACCCCGTAGGGACTTCTATAAATTCTTTAGAATACGTCATTTGTTGAGTACATTGCCTCCTCTGATTGATTCCCCTAAAACGCCTTTTGAATTGTCATTCACTAATCTGGATAAAACATGCAAAGGGATATCAAAAATTTATAAGGTATTGTGTGAGGGTTTGCTTCGGGAGGAATTTCCTTGTCTGGGGCATTGGGAGAGAGATCTGGGAATCCCTATAAGTACGCAGGATTGGGAAGCCACTTTCAATCTAGATTGCTCTCTCTCTAAGTGCTCTACACATTTGGAAGCGTCTAGGAAAATAATGTATAGGTGGTATTACACTCCTAGTCGTTTGTCGCGAATATATCCAACATCATCAGATAGAAGTGAGGCACCTCCAGCACCTAAGGGTACCATCCTCCATATTTTCAAATTTTGGGGGGGGGGGAATTGCATTTTTCTGAATTTAAATAGATTTGCTTGTAAAACAGATGGTTTTACCACACAATAGTTACTATTGCACATATTCCATATGTCGACAATTTTTTTTTAACATTTTATTTTTCTAGGACGTTACACGGTTTAGAACATAAGCCGCAATTTCTCATATTTTGAACAAAATTTCTAAAGCCTTTTTATTTTTTGGTACCAGTTCATTTCTAAAGTGGCTTTGAGGGGGCTATGTATTAGAAACCCCCATAAATCACCCCATTTTCAAAACAAGACCCCTCAAAGCATTTAAAACAGCATTTAGAAAGTTTCTTAACCCTTTAGGCGTTTTGCAGGAATTTATAGCAAAGCAGAGGTGAAATTTACAAATTTAATTTATTTTGCAGAAAATACTTTTCATTCAATTTTTTTTCTTCAGTAAAACAGAAGGTTTTACCAGAGAAACGCAATTCAATATTTAATGCCCAGATTCTGCAGTTTTTAGAAATATCCTACATGTGGCCCTAGTGTGCTTATGGACTGAAACACAGGCCTCAGAAGCAAAGGAGCACCTAGTGGATTTTGAGGCCTCCTTTTATTAGATTATATTTTAGGCACCATGTCCGGTTTGAAGAGGTCTTGTGATGCCAAAACAGTGGAGACCCCCAAAAGTTACCCCATTTGGCAAACTACACCCCTCAAGGAATTTATCGAAGGGTATAGTGAGCATTTAGACCATACGTTGTTTTTTTTTTTTTGCTGCATTTTGTGGAATTAGGCTGTAAAATTGAAAATCACATATTTTTCCGATAAAAGATACACATTTTTAATTTTTACAGGGAATACAGGAAAAAACCACCAACGTTTGAAAAGCAATTTCTCCCAATTACGGCAATACCCCATATGTGGGCATAAACTGCTGGTTGGACAAACTGCAGGACTCAGAAAGCCTTGAGCGCTATTTGGCATGTAGATTTTGCTGGATTGCTTTCTGGGCGCCATGTCTCATTTGCAGAGCTTCTGAGGTACCTATACAGGGTAAATCCTTAAAGTGACCCCATTTTGAAAACTAGACCCCATGAGGAATTCATTGTAATGTTCATGGGGTGCATCTCACTTTTTGATGAGCATTTTATTCTATTATTCCTGGGTGGTGTTTTTAATATATATACAGCGTTCACCGTGTGCTATAAATTACATATTCCCTTTATTCAGCGTGACGATACGATAACGGTGATACCATATGGTCATAGATTTTTTTTTTGTCTTTTGGCGTCTGCACTATAAAATACTTTTTTTTTTCAAATAAAAAATAATTTACTTTTTGTGTTGCCTTATTCTAAGAGCCATAACTTTTTTTATTTTACGAATCGAGAGTTGTGTTAGGGCTTGTTTTTTGCGTAACGAACTGTAGTTTCGATCAGTACCATTTTTGGGTACATGCGACTTTTTGATCTCTTTTTATTCCATTTTTTGGGAGGTGAAGTGACCAAAAAAACTGATTCTGATATACTTTATATTATTATTTTCTCTTACGGCGTTCACCGTGCGGGATGAGTAAATACTTTTTTAGTTCAGGTCGTTACGGATGCGGCTATACCAATTATGTATACTTTATTTATTTCTATTTTTATTTCAAATCTTTTTTTATTGATTTTAGTCATCCTATTGTATCACAATACAAAGTCTCATTCAGAACATAGCAAACATGTGTAAAAAGCATTTAACAGAACTTTCCATATCTTTACCAATAAGCATCAAATATAAGAGCCCCTTTAAAGTTTGTATAAATATACAGAAAATATCAAACATAAGGCAATAGCCATCAGCCAAAGTATTAAATATGCGAGCACCCTGACGGTCCCATTTCTTGTGATGCAAAGCAAATGGGTCAAATCTATCTTTTCCAACCTAAAATCGAGACCTTTATATGTAGCCTGAAGGTTTCTACTAGGAGGCATAGCTTCCATATCCTTTAGGCTGGATTCACACGAGCGCATTAACGTCCGTAATGGACGGACGTATTTCGGCCGGAAGTCCCGGACCGAACTCAGTGCAGGGAGCCGGGCTCCTAGCATCATAGTTATGTACGATGCTAGGAGTCCCTGCCTCTCTGCAGGACAACTGTCCCGTACTGTAATCATGTTTTCAGTACAGGACAGAAGTTCCACGGAGAGGCAGGGACTGCTAGCATCGTACATAACTATGATGCTAGGAGCCCGGCTCCCTGCACTGAGTTCGGTCCGGGACTTCCGGCCGAAATACGTCCGTCCATTACGGACGTTAATGTGCTCGTGTGAACCCAGCCTCAGGATCAGAAAGAAAAGTGAGCCAAGGAAGCCAAGTTTTTGAATATTTCCCAGGACTCCTCTGGGCCAAACAACTCAAATCTAGATATTTGGGCCACTTTTCTCAGACATTGTGAGACGGGCGGAGTGTTCTCCTTCTGCCGATATAGCGGGATAAAAGCTTTAGCAGGTAATATCATTTGTGACCATAGGGATCTACCTACAAAATTAGCGGCACCTCGTATGATATTAAAAAAGAGAATAACCGGATTTAAATTGGGAGCTTGTGGGCACAATTGCTGAATAACATGTTCTATCTTACGCCAATAGGGTTTAATCAAGTCACATTCCCACCCGATATGCGTGTACGTGCCGATAGTTTTGTGACACCTCCAGCACTCTGGAGAAATAGAGCTATGTATTTTATGGAGTAAGGGGGTTTCATAAAATCGACTCACGAGTTTGTAACAGGTTTCCTGTAAATTTATGCATCGTGATGGACCACAGCTCGACCTATTGACCAGACCAATCTCGGAAGAGCTAAGCTGAATATTTAGTTCTTTTTCCCATGAATTTATATACGTTATTGGAACTTCTGTAGCAGTGAATTAAGCTTCTTATAGATGATGGAAGTAAGACTGGGAACTGGGGTCAAAACAGAGGTCAGGGATTCATACATTGTCATTGGTCTATTAATATTCCCATGCTTCACCAACAATTTAGCGACAATTACTGGTAATGTAAAGGAGTGAGGTGAGCAAGAGGAAAATCCTTTTGCAGTTGTGCCAGTGATGGAAAAATATTATCCCGTATCATGTCCCCCAATACCTATTCTCTCAAGCTGAATTGCAAAACTATGCTAAAGTTAGGGCCAGTCATATAAGCCCAGCAAATCCCCCAGTCGAAGTAGCGGAGAAGGAATGGGGATCATATCTTTGAACAATTGTCTATTTTATTTATATTTTTTATAATCAAGGCCTGCTAAGGGAAATGGGGGATTTTTATGTTTATTACATTAAAACGTTTATTTTTATCCAATTTTTTTAATTTTTTTTGTTCTAAGGGACTTGAAGGCAAGAGGCCGTGATTGAAAGTCTAATACACTGCACTACATGCATAGTGCAGTGTATTAGAGCTGTCGGGTACTCTCTGACCGCAAGCATAGTGGGTCAGGACCCACTGGGCTTCCGTAGATGGCATAGCCGGAGGCCATTGCTAAACCTCCAGTTGCCATAGCAAACATCAGCGCCCGAGATAATGTCGCTGGAAGTCAATGGTGCTTTAACCCCTAAGAAGCCGCGATCGCTATTAAACAAGGCTTCTAAGGGGTTAATCGGCGGGGACAACACGATCGGTCCCAGGGGAGGGAGCTGCGGCAACTGCTGTACGAGACAGCAGTTTCACAGCTCATAAAATTGCCGGGAGGGGGGTGGTGCAAGAGTATTTATTCCCATGACCTACTATTCGGTCACGGAGCGCGAGCGCGCTACTTGGCATGACCTAATAGTAGGTCCTGGAGCGGGAAGGGGTTAAGAGAGATTCCTGTTTTTTTGCTCCAACCCAGACTTGTGCTCTATAAAAGCACAAATCATGAATGTTTTATATTAAATTATTTGACGTGTTTACCCTGTGTATGTTTGTATGTGATCTTTACCTTTTTTTTTTTTTTTTTCTCCTCAGCAATTTTCCTCCAAATGAAAATTCTCAAAATACGCCAGCAACAATGGGACCTCAAGGTGGTGGAAACTTTGGAGGACAGAACAGACCGAATGATGCGCGGTTTACACATCGTTACTGAAAAATTTAAATATTGTTTTAAAATTCTTTAGGTGAAGTTTCTTTTTGTTTTTTTTCCTTTTTGCTACCAGCTTTGTTCTAGTCAAATTTCTTTGTAGGCTTTCCGAGACAAATTAAATATTATACTAATCTAGTATAGTATTTAGTTTTGTCCATTTTCAAACACATTTTAAAATGGAATCATGTCTTCAAGTTTTTTCGTTTTTTTTTGTGTCGAAGACATATTATTTTGTAATTTTTGTATTCCTGCATGTTAACACAAATGTTATGTTGATCTATACTGTATAAATGAGTCATTACTCAAATGATAATGCACAACATTTATATTTGTTTCCGGTATTGAAACATTACAAATTAAAAAAAATAATAATAATTTTTATAGGCCTTTTTGTATTTGAAAGCACAAATGTTTTGCATTTATTTTATTCAGGTTTTCTACTTTTTTCTCAATTTTCTGATCGACTTGCATATAAAAAAAATACCTCCATGTTTGTTTATTTACAGGAAAACTCAAGGTAAAAAACAAAAATTGGCTACCTTAACCCGTTAGTGACCGGCCCATAGTGTTTTTACGTCGGTCACTAACGGGCCTTATTCTGATGCAATAGACTTTTTACGTCGCTGCATCGGAATAAGTAAACAGAGCAGGGAACTGTCAAATCTTCCTGCTCTCAGCTACCAGCTACTAATAACAATCTCACCCGTTTAACCCCTCAGATGCGGTGCTGAATAGCATGCACCGCATCTGAGTGGTTATGGAGAGAGGGAGGGGGCTCCCTCTCATCCCACTGACACCCGGCGATAAGATCGCCGAGTTTCTGTGTCTCCAATGGCAGCCGGGGGCCTAATAAAGGCCCCCAGGTCTGCCTGTAATGAATGCCTGCTAGATCATGCCGGAGGCATGACCTAGCAGATGCCTGTCCGTTTTAAACGGACAGCTAGTAATACACTGCAATACAGAAGTATTGCAGTGTATTATAAATGCGATCGGAGGATCGCATAGTGAAGTCCCCTAGTGGGACTAGTAAAAAAAAGTTTCATAAAAAGCGAAAAAATAAATAAATGAAAACCCCACTTTTTCCCCCTTAAAAACTGCTTTACTATTAACAAACAAAATAAAGTAAAAAAGTTACACATATTTGGTATCGCCGCGTCCGTAACGACCCCGACTACAAACTTATTATATCATTTAACCCGCACGGTGAACTCCGTAAAAAATAAAATAAAAAACCATGCAAAAATTGCTGTTTTCTTGGAATCCAGCCTTAAAAAAAAAAATTTGATAAGTGATCAAAAAGTCGCATCTACTCCAAAATGGTACCGATAAAAACTACAAGTCGTCCCGCAAAAAAAAAGCCCTCATACAACTGCATCGGCTAAAAAATAAAACCGTTACGGCTCTTCAAATATGGAGACACAAAATCAAATCATTTAGAAAAAAAGGTTCTCGCTGTGTAAAAGTAGTAAAACATACAAAAACTATACAAATTTAGTATCGTTGCAATCGCAACAACCCACTGAATAAAGTTATTGTGTTATTTATACCACACGGTAAACGGCGCAAATTTAGGACCCAAAAAAGTGTGGCGAATTTGCTGTTTTTTTTTCTATTCTCCCCCCAAAAAAAAGTTAATAAAAGTTAATCAATAAATTCCATGTACCCCAAAATGGTGCTATTAAAAATGAAAACTTGTCCCGCAAAAAATAAGACCTTATACAGCTATGTCGACGCAAAAATAAAAAGTGTATAGCTCTTTAACCCCTAGGTGCACGAGGACGCAACTGTACGTCCATGCTGCCAGTGTCTTAGCGCACAGGGACGTACAGTTACTGCGAAGTTCCCGGTGCACACTGTCGGCGACAGTGTGCACCGGGAGGCCAGCTGTCCCTGACAGCTGACACTCCACTGTATGCCGATCAGCGGTTTATTTCCGCTGATATTGGCAATTAACCCCGCTGATATTGGCTCATTCAGGGGTTTCTAGCTCATCCGCTGACCTCACGATAAATCGTGAGGTTTGCAGATGGCTAGCATGGCGATCGGAGGCCAAGTAATGGCCTCCGTGTCTGCCATGTACGGAAGCCTATCAGGATCATGCCTCCTGATAGACTTCCTGTCAGTGACCGGATGTCACTGCCATTGGCGATTCACACGGTCGATGTCCCCGACAGCTGACACTCCACTAGTTGCCGATCAGTGGCTCATTGCCGCTGATTTCGGCAATTAACCCGTTGACTGCGGGGCTCGATTGCGATCCCCGCATTTACAGGGTTTGTAGCACATCAGCAGCCCCCATGCAATTGTGGGGGCTGCTGATGCTTGTGATGGCACCCGGGGGCCAGACAACGGCCCCCGGGTCTGCCATGTATGTCAGCCTATGAGGATCAGCCTCTGCTGGTCCTCGTAGACCAACTGTCAGAGTGACTGTGACATCACACTGACAGTTGGAATACATTACACTACCTAGGTAGTGTAATGTATTCTAGCAGCGATCAGAGCTGCAGGTAAAAGAAGAAAGTGTAAAAAGTAAAGAAAAAATAAAAAGTGTAAAAATAAAAGTTTTTTTTTTTTTCCTATAATAAGTCTTATTATAGGAAAAAAATGAAACCGTTAAACAGTACACATTTGGTATCACCGCGTTCGTAACGACCCAATCTATAACACTATAATGTTGTTTTTACCGCACGGTGAACACCGCAAAAAAACCAAACTAAAAACAATGCCAGAATCACTATTTTTTTGGTCACCACCCCTCCTAAAATATAGAATAAAAAGTGATCAAAAAGTCGCATGTACCCGAAAATAGTACCAATAAAAACTACAACCCGTCCCGCAAAAAACAAGCCCTACCACCGCTTTTTGGACTGAAAAATAAAAAAGTTACGGCTCTCAGAATATGGTGACACAGAAAATAAATTATTTTATAAAGAAGTGATTTTTATTGTGCAAACGCTGCAAAACCTAAATAAAACTATATACATATGGTATCGCCATCATCGTACCGACCCGCAGAATGAAGTACAATTGTCATTTATAGCGCATTATGAACGCCGTAAGAAATAAAGAATTTAAAACGCCAAAATCACTGTTTTTGGCGGCCACAAGCTCTAAATAAAACGTAATAAAGTGATCAAAAAGTTGCATCTACCAAAAAATGGTACCAATAAAAACTACAGCTCGTGCTGCCAAAAATAAGCCCTCACACCGCTCAATTCATGGAAAAAAAAAAAGTTATGGCATTTGGAAGGCGGGGAGTGAAAAACTAAAATGGAAAAGCAAAAAAGGATCAGTCCTCCAAAGGTTAATTTCTATTTAAAAAAAAAATATCACCACATGTGGGATATTGTCTTACTCGGGAGAGATTGCGCTACAAATTTTAGTGGACAAAAATGTTTATATTCATTTTCACGGCCTAATTCTACTGAATTCTGCAAAAGACCTGTGTGGTATAAATGCTTATTATACCCCTAGAAAAATTCCTTGAGGGGTCTAGTTTCCAAAATGGGGTCACTTGGGGGGTTTCCACGATTTTGTTCCCTCCAGGGGGTTGCAATCGCGACATGGCACTAAAAACCAATCCAGCAAAATCTGCGCTCCCAAATCCAAATGGTGCTCCCTCCCTTCTGAGCGCTGCCGTGGGTCCAAACAGCAGTTTATTACCACATATGGGGTATTTCCGTAATCGGGAGAAGTTGCTTTACAAATGTTGGGGTGAATTTTCTTCTTTATTCCTTGTAAATAATAAAAATGTCTTATTTCTGAAAAAAAGTAGATTTTCATTTTCACAGACTAACTCCAATAAATATAGCAAAATACCTGTGGGGTCAAAATGCTAACTATACCACTAGATAAATTCCTTGAGGGGTCTAGTTTCCAAAATGGGGTCACTTTTGGGGAGTTTCCACTGTTTTGGCACCGCAAGACCTCTTCAAACTCGACATGGTGCCTAAAATATAAATAAATATAAGCAGGCGCCAAAATCCACTAGGTGCTTCTGAGGCCGGTGTTTCGGTCCGTTACCGCACTAGGGCCACATGTGGGATATTCCTAAAAACTGCAGAACCTGGGCAATAAATATTGAGTTGTATTTCTCTGGTAAAACCTGTGTTGCACAATTTTTTTTTATTACAAATGAATTTTGGCAAAAAAAGGAGAAATTTGTAAATTTCCCCTCTACTTTGTTTTATTTCCTGTGAAACGCCTAAAGGGTTAAAATACTTTCGGAATGCTGTTTTGAATACTTTGAGGGGTGCAGTTTTTAAAATGGGGAAATTTATTGAGGTATTATAATATATAATGCCCTCAAAACCACTTCAGAACTGAACTGGCCCCTGTAAAAATCGCCTTTTGAAATTTTCTTGAAAATATCAGAAATTGCTGCTAAAGTTCTAAGCCTTGTAACGTCCTAGAAGAAAAAGACGTTCAAAAAACAATGTCAATCTAATGTAGACATATGGGGAATGTTAATTAGAGACTGTTTTGTGTGGTATAACTGCCTGTCTTACAAGCAGATACATTTAAATTGAGAAAAATGCTAATTTTTGCAATTTTTCTCAACATTTGGGCGTTTTTCACATTTAAATACTGAATGTATCGGGCAAATTTTGCCAGTAACAAAGTCCAATGTGTCACGAAAAAACAATCTCAGAATCTCTTGGATAGGTTAAAGCATTCCGAAGTTACTTCCACATAAAATGAAACATGTCAGATTTGAAAAATGAGGCTCTGTCAGGAAGGTCAAAAGTGGCTAATAAGGGGTTAATACCCTAAGGATTTGTTGTTTTTAAAAGATAGATCCATCTACATTCCTTTTGGAGGAGGAGTCTATTTAAATTCCCTCCACGTACTCACAATCTAATTACCTCTATTACTTGAAACGTTTTTCCCTCAGTGTTATTATGTTTCTCTAGCATGTGTCTCGCTAGACACGTATTTTCTTTTCTACGGATATCTCCCATATGCTCCAGAATTCTTCGCCTAAACTCCTGGATGGTCTTTCCCACATAGTTTTGTGGGCAGGTGCATGTGGCCATGTACACTAACCCCTTGGATTTGCAGTTACCAAATTCCCTGTTCTTGAAAGATTGTTCTGTAGCTGCACTCTGAAAGGGGTTACCGTTGGTTACGTATTTACATGCATTGCACGATCCACATTTATATCTGCCTGTTGGTTTATCCGGTAACCATCCTGCCTGTGACGGACATTCAGTAAAGTGGCTATGTACCAGCCGGTCTTGGAGGTTTTTCCCCCTCCTATATTTAATTAGTGGATATGGGGCAGCTGCTTTGTTGAGATCTTTGGTCTGCGGTTAGAATCCCCCAAACTTTTTAAAAATATTTCTAATCTCTTTGTTTATTGTCATATGCACTCACTATTCTAATCTTAGTTGTCATCGCTCCCTCTGTTGGTGGTTTTTTTGACCAATAATTCACTTCTGTTATTTAATAAGGTGTGATGGTATGCATCCCTTAAAGTTTTGTCCGGGTAACCTCTCGTTTGAAATCTATATTGTAGTTGTCTGGATTTGTCCATAAAATCCCCTAGATCCGAACAATTTCTCCTCAACCTAAGATATTGTCCCTTGGGGATCCATTTTTTAAGATTAGTGGGATGATGGCTATCCCATGCTAAAAGGCTATTTGTCGCTGTGGGTTTACGGAATAGGGGGGTTGTTTAATTCCCTCTTTCCATTTTGGAGATGGTTATGTCTAAGAAGTTAATTGCTGTCATATGTATCTCCGAGGTAAAGTAAAGGCCTAGTCCATTAATGTTACGCATGCTGATAAATGTATCAAACTGCTCAACACTGCCATTCCAGATGATCAAAATATCATCTATATACCTCAACCACAGGGATTCCAAAAAACATCGAACAGCTTCAGACCCTTGATGATGAGATATAGAGCTGTACAGGGATTCTATATCCAAGCTTGCAAGCATAGCTTGGGGAGGTATCTATATCCCCTCAAGTCTTTTAAGAATGTCTCTAGTGTCCCTAATGAAGGGAGCGCCTGAACGAATTCACGTAGAACATTATCTACATAGGCACTGATGTTTTGTGTAAGGCCGTCTATCCCAGACACAATTGGCCTTCCTTTCAATGGGGGTCGTGCCTTTGTGTACTATCTTATGCAAAGCTATGGGAGATAAACTCATTAGCAAACATGAATTTGAGTTTGTGTCCAAATAATCCACTGATTCCCACTTTTTATAGTGTCCCCAAAGGCACTACTCCCTTGAATGGAATCGTGTCTGGGAGAGACAGCCTTCCACAAAACATCTGTCTATGTAGATAATGTTCTACGTTAATTCGTAAAGGCGAAAACAGCTCCTGATTTTCAGAAGTTTTTGTTAATACTCGCGTTTTTTGCGGTGTATTTTACCGACGTTATTGGAGCTGTTTTTCAATGGCGTAAATGAAAAACGGCTCCAAAAATGTCCCTGTCACGAACACAGGGTATGTGGACCCACTAGGCCGCTCCACTGTAGCGGGGAGGCAGCTGACCAGGTCACAGTCTATGCGGAAGTCAATGGCAGACAGTAATGCTTTGGTACCTGAAATAGTCCGGGTGGTGGCTGTGGCTTCAGCACGGATGGAGGCAGGTGGCGCCAGACGTGGCGGGCAGTATCTGATGAAGCGGAAGACACTTGGCGTGGCAGATGACACTCCAACGCTGGTAGGCACAGGAACTAGAACAATTCGGAATACAGGAACGGTAACATCTGCACTGGCAGATGACACAGGACGTGGCACGACTCGATACTAAGGCACAGCACGGGAAACAGGAACGGGTAACAATTGGAACGGGAAACACTAAGGGACCATTTGCAAGACAGACTGGGAAAGACTAAGGGTATGTTCACACGATGGCGTCCGTAACGGCTGAAATTACGGGGATGTTTCAGCCTGAAAACATCCCCGTAATTTCAGCCGTAACGGCATGTGCAGGCACTTGAAGGCCGTGTCCATTACGGACGTAATTAGCGCTGCTATTCATTGGAGTCAATGAATAACGGCTCCAATTACGGCCAAAGAAGTGACAGGTGACTTCTTTGATGCGGGCGTCTATTTACGCGCCGTCATTTGACAGCGGCGCAGAAATTACGTCTCGTGTGAACAGACAAACGTCTGCCCATTGCTTTCAATGGGCAGATGTTTGTCAGCGCTATTGAGGCGCTATTTTCTGACGTAATTCGGGGCAAAAACGCCCGAATTACGTCCGTAATTAGTGCATGTGAACATACCCTAACAACGCTCAGGCAACGATTAGAAGGCCAGGGGCCGCCTTATAGACCAGGAAATCGTGGCAGTTGATAGTGATGACGATTTCCTAATTGCGCGCGCTGGCCCTTTAAGGCCGGACGCGAGCGTGCGCGCGCACCCTACGGGACCCAGCCGAACGGAGCGGAAGTGAGCGCTGGCATCTCCTAGGAGGGAGACGTAGACCAGCGCTCACAGATCCATGGCTGCGGACGTCGGGAGGTGAGTAAACCCGACGGCCCGCGGCCATGGACGCTATAGTCCCAAGAAGTGACAGGTACTTCTTTGACGCGGGCGTCTTTTTACGCGCCGTCTTTTGACAGCGACACGTAAAAATACACCTCGTGGGAACAGAACACCGTAAAACCCCCATTGCAAGCAATGGGCAGATGTTTGTAGGCGTATCGGAGCCGTTTTTTCAGCGTGAAACGCCCGAATTACATCTGAAAACAGTGCGTGTGAACATACCCTTAGACTTCTAGAATGCTAGAAGATCTAATAGATTGCTGTAGGCCACTGAAGATTTGCGGCAGAAATAAACGCAAAGAAACGAGTAGGGCTAATAGTGGGTAGGATAGGAATTAAGGGTCTTAGCACTTGAACAATATTCCTTGCACCTAACTTGGATGTGCTGGACATAGATTCAATCCCTCTACCTTGTGCAGATTTCTATAGATGTGGCTATTGGGCCCAACCTATATCTCTGATATTCTATGTCCAGTTTACAAACATATATAAAAACAAATAAAAATAGATAGCAACTAAGATACAAACTGGACATGAATATATGTGATGTGTTATTTTTTTTAGCACTATTACCTACCACACTAGATTAATTTATTTTGTGTCAATGCAAAGTGCGAAAGCACTAGACACATATTCTTGATACATTGTATCATTTATCTTGTATAAGCTGACATACTATGATACAAACATTGGCAGTGAAGCGTTGACTGCCAATTTATATATCCCCACAGAGACTCAGTGAAAATAATCTTAACTACACATGTTGGGGAAAACTAACGGAAATTGAGAATTACTGACAGTGATTTAATACTATTTACTGTACACGAAGTTGTTTTTGTGGCTCTTTTTTATAGCCTTTTTGTGGTCAGTGGCATTTTTTCCTAAACGCAGCATTCTCTGGGTGTGGTGTTTCTACCATAGGCTCCTCTATAAGACATCAAATAGGCCAGAAAAAAAAGCATGTACAAAATGGCACTAAATAAAAAATGCCACCAAAAACGCCACTCTAAGGGTAAGGCCACACGGACCGGCACTGACCCAGCAATGATGCAGCCAGGAACTGCCCTGGCACCATACTCGGCGCAGCTGTCAAATAGCCTGTTAATGGCCGCGTGTTGCTGCGGGTAAAACGGCCCTTTACCTGCAAAATCGTGCGGCCATTAATTAATATACCCTTTATGGCCACATGATTTTGCAGGCTGTTTTACCCACAACAACGCGCGATCATTGACAGGCTATTTGACAGCCGCGCCGAGCATGCTTCGTGTGGCTTTACCCTAAGACTAGAATCACATGTGGTTTTATATATATTTTTTTGTGCCCAGGCCAGGAGTGGATGCTAAAAGAAGGAAAAATATAAAGAAAAGTCTGATATGTCTCATCTCTTTTGGATCCACTTCAGTGTTTGACTCAAAAATCATACCAGCCAAAATGCCATAAAAAACACTAATATTTTAACAATAACTGGTTTTAACATGCAGTTTAAAATGGCAGATAAAAATCTATGTGACGGAGGTCTATGTCACGTTGGGTACGTGGATCCACTGGGCCGTACCGCCTTGACGGTATGGCAGCTGGCCAACAGGACGCAGGTCACAGTCTATAGTTCGTATAATGTACCTGTGGCAGCTCCGACAGTAGCAACACAGGCTTTGCTGGGACTAGGCAGCAGGCAGATGTCAGGCGTGGTTTAGCAGGACAGGCGTGGGATGATTTTGTAGGCTGAAATCATATACAGCACAGCACGACTACAGCTCAGCACGGCACTTGACCAGGATAGCATGGGATACAGGATACAGGTACAGGAACGGGGAACACTGGGAGCTGGGAAACACTAGGAGACCATTTGCTTAGACAAACTTTGGGTACGACAAAAACACTCAGGCATGGGAGGAAGGGGCTGCGCCCTTCTTATAGTCCAGGGTACTCATGGGCTAATCTTGACATTAACTCAGGTGCGCGAGCTGGCCCTATAAGAGTGGGCACGAGCGTGCGCGTGGACCCTACGTGACCCGGGACCCGGCCGAGGTAAGCGGAAGTAAGCGCTGGTGTCTCCTGAGGAGGAGACTGGGGCCAGCGCTCGCAGACCCATGGCTGCAGCCGTCAGGAGGTGAGTGAGCCTGGAAGACCGCTGGAGCATTAACAGCCCAAAGGGCATTACTAGATATTCATAGTATCCATCATGGGAGTTAAACGAAGTCTTCCATTCGTCACTCCCACGCAGGTCTAGTTTGGAAAAAATCTTGGCACCACGTATACGATCAAACAGTTCTGAGATCAATGGCAACAGATACTTATTTTTCATCGTGATCTGGTTGAGACCCCGGTAGTCGATACAAGGACGCAGGGATCCATCCTTTTTCTTGACTAAGAAGAACCCGGCTCCTCCCGGGAAGGAAGACTTCCATATGAAGCCCCTCTCCAAGTTCTCTTTAACATAGGCGGACATGGACAGAGTCTCTGGCAAGGAGAGAGGATATACCCTAGCACGGGGAAGGGATGCACCAGGAATCAGCTCGATAGGACACTCTGGGCCCCACTGGAGATCCTCTCCAGAGTTCCAGTCCAGGACTGGGGCATGTAGTCGGAGCCAAAGCAGGCCCAGCAGCATGGGGTTAATGGCCTTGGACAAGACAAAGAACGAGAGAAACTCGGAGTGGAGAGCTCCTACTTGGAGCCTCAGCGGCTTGGTCACAGCTATAACTGGGTCTGGCAGAGGTAGTCCATTTAAAGATGCAACCATCAACAGCCTCTCCAGAGGGGTAGTGGATAATTGGAGAAGATCCACTAGGTCTCTACGAATGAAATTAGCAGCGGATCCAGAGTCCAGATACGCAGAGACCCGATGCGTTTTCGAGCCAGACACTATGGTTGCTAAATGGGAAAAGGAGATTTGTGAAATTTGCCCGCTTTCACTGCAAAGGGACACCCATGATTACCAGCAAGGTCGGGTGTATAAGTGGCACATGAGTAGGGGAAGGTCTGGAAGTATGGCCCGCTCCAGATCTTCCTCTAGCTCGTCCCGTAATTCTGTAGAAGAATCCCCTAGACTTAGGGAATCTAGAAACATCGCAGAACTGGGGAACTCTCAAGGTGCTCAGGGTCCACGATGGCGGTTCGACCGACAAGCGAAAAGGAAGAACTTTTCTAATCACCAACGGGACAAAAAACCGAGGAACAATCTAGAGGTAATCAATCTCTCCACACATGCCCTCTCTGATGCCTAACGAGATGTTCTGGGGAAGGGTTTAACCTTTTCACCGACCAATTCTTTCAACTTTTTTACAGCTTTGAAAGATTTACATCTTTTCTCTAGAAAATTGGTCCTAAAGAAATTATATAGTAATACATCTCCAGAATTTGCCAGCCATCTAGAGAGAGAAGCCTTATTAGCGCTTGAGGATCTCTTGCGCGAACAAAATACGGAACTGGCAGGTACATTTCCCTCTACCGTTATGTCCAGATCAACTAGGTTTCCTCCCTTGTCGCTATGCCCACAGATTGAAATTTTCACGAAAATGGTTGTTGAGGACTTCAGGAGACTGTCCACATTTAGGAAAAACGATAACATAACTAAAGATCAAAGGAGTGCACTCAAAGAACTCCAAACATGGAATGATGTTGTTTTCAAAGCGGCTGACAAGGGGGGAAACGTAGTGATCTGGCCTACGGTTGAATACGAAAAAGAGATCTTCAGGCAATTGCGTGATAGACAAACGTATTCGAAATTGTCCTCTTGCCCTTTATGCCATTTTGCCCAGGAGCTACGTACAATCCTAGGCTTAGCTTTTGAACGAGGAATCATTCCGAAAAAAATCTATGATGGTATGATGATTAGCGATCCCAAAATCCCTACTTTATATCTCTTGCCAAAAATCCACAAAGATCCCATTGACCCCCCGGGACGTCCAATCGTGTCCGGGATTGACGGACTATGTGATCCGATCTGTAAATTTGTTGATTACTACCTAAAAACTTTGGTGAATGATTTACCCTCTTTTGTAAGGGACACGATGGACGTCTTGTGTAGGATCAATGGGATCCAATTTGAATCGGACATGTACTTGGTCACAGCCGATGTAGAGTCACTCTACACAAACATTAGACATCATGATGGAATAGAGGCGGTCCGCTTTTTCCTGGGGGCTAGTAACCGGGATGGCCCCTTATGTGATCTTATTTTGGAGTTGCTAAAATTTATTCTTACTCATGTGTGGCATGTGTACCGTCCTATGCAAATCTGTTTCTCGGTTTTTGGGAGAGGCAGATTTTCCATGGGGATGGCGCATGTGCATTTATGGTTACGTTATATAGATTACATTTTCTTTATTTGGCAAGGATCGGAGTCTGGGCTGATGAATTTCATGCAGCAACTGAATGTAAACCCTTTCAACATCAAATTGACATATAAATATCATCAGCAGAATGTTGAATTTTTGGATATACAGATATTTACGGACAACTCTGGTTTCTTACAAACTGATGTTTTTCGTAAACCCACAGCAGTTAAAGGGGTTGTCCCAAGTTGATAAATGGTGCTAGTTAGCTCCCCCATGTAAAAATAAGAAGAATTCTAATTACCTGTCCGTCGTCCAGCGATGTCGTTTTCTTGATATCGTTGATTGAAGTTGCGGTCGGTCCCTCTTTGTATCCTGCTCGTTGCCTAGGTTCCCGGCCACCGCTATTTACCTTTAGCGGTGGCCGCGCATGCGTAATGACATCCTCTGCGTCCGGAGCAGAGGATGTCATTTACTCATGAACGCGCATCTCGGCGCATCTCGGCGCATGCGCAGGAGATGCAAGGAGATGAAGTGGAAGGCACCCGTCGCGAGAAGTCTGCGCTCCGCTAAAGGTAAGTGTGTGTGTGTGTGTGTGTGTGTGTGTGTGTGTGTCTGTGTTTGTGTATATATGGGTGTGTTTGTGTATATGTGTGTGTGTTTATGTGTGAGTGTATATATGGGTGTATTTGTGTGTATATGTTTGTGTATATTTTTGTGTTTGTGTATATTTGTGTGTGTGTATATATGGGTGTGTTTGTGTATATGTTTGTGTGTGTGTGTGTTTTTGTATATGTGTGGGTTTGTGTATGTGTTTGTGTATATATGGGTGTGTTTGTGTACATATGTTTGTGTGTATATGTTTGTGTGTATATGTGTGTGTGCTTTTTTGGTGTGTTTATGTGTGTGTGTTTGTGTATATATGGGTGTGTTTGTGTATATGTGTGTGTGTGTATATATGGGTGTGTTTGTGTATATATGTATATGTTTGTGTATATGTGGGTTTGTTTGTGTACATGTGTTTGTGTATATGTTTGTGTGTATATGTGTGTTTGTGTATATGTTTGTGTGTGTGTTTATGTGTGTGTGTGTTTGTGTATGTGGGTGTGTTTGTGCATATGTTTGTGTGTATATGTTTGTGTGTTTTTGTATATGTATATGTGTGTGTATATGTGTGTGTTTGTGTGTATATGGGTGTGTTTGTGCATATGTGTATATGTATGCATATGTGTGTGTGTATATGTGTGTGTGTGTTTGTGTATATATGGGTGTGTTTGTGCATATGTGTATAGGTTTGTGTGTATATGTTTGTGTGTGTTTTTGTATACGTGTGTGTTTGTGTATATGTGTGTGTGTTTGTGTATATATGTGTGTGTGTGTATATATGTTTGTGTATATATGGGTGTGTTTGTGTACATGTGTTTGTGTATATGTGTGTGTGTATATGTGTGTGTGTATATGTGTGTGTGTATATGTGTTTATGTGTGTGTTTGTGTAATATATGGGTGTGTGTTTATATGTGTTTGTGTATATGTTTGTGTGTGGTTGTTTGTGTGTGTGTAGGTGAGTATAAGTATCGGTATTGTTCACATTGCTAACTTTTTTTTAATGTTGTTGCAGATTTTGATGTACCGATTGGACTACGTCTTTCGATTCGTTGGACTACTGCGTAGATCTACGTTTTTTCACATTTTAATAAAATGGTTAACGAGGGTTTTGTTGGTGATTTCTTATTTCAATAAAAAAAAATTGTCTTTGTGTTTTTTTTTCAAACTTTATTAGTGCCTAGATAATGGCAGTTGGCTGATTGACAGCGTCCATTATTAAGGCGGTACTTAGTGTTAGCCGGTGCAGAGGCTAGCACTAACCACCCATTATTACCCTGGTACCCACCACCACCAGGGGTGCCGGGAAGAGCTTGGTACGATGAAGTACCCGACCATCTGTTGTGATGGTCGGGTACTGGGGCGGCCGTAGGCTGGTATTATGAGGCTGGGAAGGGCCAAAAACAGTGGACCTTCCCACCCTTGTAATGCTAGGCTGCTGCTGCTGTGTTGTATCGGGCTGGTTATAAAAATGGGGGGGACCCCCACGTCGTTTTTTTGTAAAATTTAACAATAGACGTTGGGTCCCCCACATTTTTAATAACCAGCCATATACAAGGCCGCAGCAGCCTGGCATTACACGGGTGGGAGGGGCCACTGGTTTAGTACATTCCCAGGCTAATAACACTGTGTTGTATGTGGCTGGTTATGATAAATTGGGTGGAACCCCATGTCTTTTTAATAAAAATAATAAATAAATAATAAAAAAAAATGACGTGGGGTCCCCCCCATTTTTATAACCAGCCAGATACAACACAGCAGCAGCAGCCTAGCATTACAAGGGTGGGAAGGTCCACTGTTTTTGGCCCTTCCCAGCCTCATAATACCAGCCTGCGGCCGCCCCAGTACCCGACCATCACAACAGATGGTCGGGTACTGGATCGTACCCAGCTCTTCCCGGCACCCCTGGTGGTGGTGGGTACCGGGGTAATAATGGTGGTTAGTGTTAGCCTCTGCACCGGCTAACACTAAGCCTCGCCTTAGTAATGGATGTTGTCACTCAGACAGCGGCCATTACTAAAGTGATAGTAATAAAACTTGAAAATAAAAGACAAAGATATAGATAAAATATTTTATTGAAATAAAGCACCCCCAACACAACCCTCATTAACCATTTTATTGTAGAAAAAAAAACCGTCATCGAAGTAGTCCTCGAAACCGACGTAGTCCAAACACCAAACCTGTAAAAAATCAAAAATATAAAAAAAAAAATGAAATAAAACATGTCGTAGGCTTACTTTCACTTTCATGTGTGATACTGACTGTTATACCATGTATAGAAGCCTGCGGCAAAGTTGGCTTAGATACAGGGTGCCAGCAGACAGTATCATACATGGCCATACAGACATATATACAAACAAACATACATACATACATGCAAACATACATGCACGTATACACATACAAACATGACAACATACATACATGAAAACATACATACAAACATACATACATGCAAACATACCTACATGAAAACACATACATGAAAACATACACACATACAAACATGACAACATACATACATACATGCAAACATACATACATGAAAACATACATACATGCAAACATACATGCACATATACACATACAAACATGACAACATACATACATGAAAACACATACATGAAAACACAAACATGACAACATACATACAAGAAAACATACATACAAGAAAACATACATACATGCAAACATACATACATGAAAACATACATACATGAAAACATACATACATGCAAACATACATGCACATATACACATACATGCACATACAAACATACATACAAGCAAACATACATACAAGCAAACATACATACAAGCAAACATACATGCAAACATACATACATACAAGCAAGCAAGCATACATACATACATACATACAAGCAAACATACATACAAGCAAACATACATGCACATATACACATACATGCACATATACACATACAAACATGCAAACATACATACATACATACAAGCAAACATACATACAAGCAAACATACAAGCAAACATACGTATATGCAAACATACATACATGCAAACATACATACAAGCAAACATACATACAAGCAAACATACATACAAGCAAACATACATATATGCAAACATACATACATGCAAACATACATACATACATACATACATACATACATACATACAAGCAAACATACATACCTACAAGCAAACATACATACAAGCAAACATACATACAAGCAAACATACATACATGCAAACATACATGCACATATACACATACATGCACATATACACATACAAACATGACAACATACATACAAGAAAACATATACATACATACACACATACATACATACATACATACATACATACCAACATACATAACAACATACATAACAACATACATACAAAAATAAACTCACCTAAGACGTTCCCACGAAGAGCTGAAAGGTCTCGTCACTTTTCTTCTCCCATTCACAATAACAGAGCGGTGGGCGCAGATGAAGTAATCACGTGGGCCTGATATGATTACGTCATCTGCGCCACAACGCATTGTTACTATGAATGCGAGCGGCGCCAAGAAGAAGGAAGATGGCAAGTGACGGGACCATTCAGAGCGCCGTTAGAACGTCTTAGGTGATTATTATTTTATTTTATATATTTTTAGTTGTTCGCCGGGTGCTGATGCAGCACCGATGCAGCGGGTACAAAAATGTAGTGACAGGGTGGGGGAGGGAAAAGTGGCTTGCCGAAACGGGGTGAATGTAGTGTAGTGTAGTGTAGTGTAGTGTACAGTACATTCACGGTAAGTTCGTCTCAATCGGGCATTCTCCCGATGTTGCTAGAACTACAGTATCTAGCAACATCGGGAGCGCGCACACTGCAGAGCGGAGCGGCTTGATTGACATCGAGCCGCTCACGCCCCTTTTTAGAAAAGATAACCAGCACTTGCTGAGTTATCAAGTGTAAAAAAAAGGCAATGTTTTAAAATTCATTTCCTGCTTAGAATGTATAAAAAAAAAAATTTGAGTCAACTTGGGACAACCCCTTTAATTCTTTGCTGCATGCTTCGTCAGCCCACACTCCATCCACCATTAGGGCCATCCCGGTTGGACAATTCCTCAGGATCAGACGGATCTGTTCCTCTAACACCCTATTTGAACAACAATCTGGGGACCTAAGATCTAGATTTAAAGACAGAGGATACAGTAACAGAATGATTAAATCTGGGTATGGGAGAGCTAGGGCCACCCCACGTGAAGTGCTTCTGAGGCCTAAGCCACAACGATCAAGTCATTCAGAGATACGTTTAATTTCCACCTTTAACGGACAATGGAACCAAATGAGAGCCATTCTAGAGAAACATTGGCCGATTCTGAGGTCTGAGCCACAATTAGCTCAAAATCTGTCAGAAAGACCCTTGATGACGGCGAGAAGAGCCATGAACCTGAAAGACTTTTTGGTTAAAAGCCACTACATACCCCGCAATGTCTGCCCATTTGGGTCTCGAGGACCTAGAAAGGGCTGTTATCCCTGTGGTGACTGTAAAGCCTGTAGTAATATATGCCGGGCGACCAATTTTTCGTCAGCCGACGGTCTAAGACACTTTGAAATTAGGGAGTACATTTAGTGTAGCTCCACACATGTGGTATACTATGCCACATGTGGTTGTCAGAAGATATATATAGGGCTCACGTCTAGGGAATTAAGAATGCGTACGCGAGAACATGTGCGAGATATCATCAAAGCAAATGAAGTAGAGGATCTGTCAAGTTTAAAAACACTACCCAGACATTTTAAAAAATACCATGAGTGTAACCCAAAAACATTACTGGTATGTGGTATTGATAAAATACATTGTGGCATCAGAGGGGGCAATGTGAAGAGACTCTTAGCACAGAGGGAATGTAAATGGATCGTGATGATTGGATCCATGAGACCCCACGGCCTGAATGAAAATTTGAGCTTTGTTCCGTTTTTATAATCTCTATCCTATATTACTTTTTAATTTTGTTTTGTTTTGTACTTGTTTTATATTTAGGTTTCTGTATAGTGTTCCTATTGCTTGCTGCCCGACTGTGGATTGAGGGAGTATCCTATCCTCTTCGTCCCAGATTGAACAACACAAAACAATAACAAATTTGAATAATCGCATTGAATATTCTTGGCCTTCTAATACGATCGTTATTTACATAATGTATACGATATCTGTATCTCCAGCTATCTTTGTAAATGCTTATATGTTGTGTAGAGGATCCTCTATATCTATATGCATATTCTGTAGTATTTTTATCCTTTGAACACTGCGACTTTAAATATATTTGACACTAGTCAGATATATATGCCATTGCATGATAAATGTGTTCATATTTGTATTAAACATTGATTTATGCTCGTAGTGTTTTTAGATTGAACAATTTATGCATTTATGATTCCTGTCACATGTATGGGTAATTTAGTCATTCTCAATGTATCTGTTTATAAATTGAGGTATAGAGGTGTATGTAACTGGATAAAGTCATGTATACCTACATCTATGTGTATCCTTATCAGTTTTTGGGTATTATTCTCTATTGTACTATAATACTATATATTATTTTTTGTATGTCCTCAGTATATATATATATATATTTATATTTTTGTTCATATCTGTTTTTGTTTGGGTCAGATATGTCATAACTTGCACTATTGTCACTGTGGACATCAATAGCGTTAAGCTATTGTCTTATCGTATTTTTCTTTCCTTCCTTTCTTTTTATTCTCTTTTCTGTACACAGATTCTCTATTAAGGTTTCGCATTCATATTTTCAAATTTTTTCTCTTCCATATCTATTAATTTATGATATTATATATTTTGGGAGACTAGATATTCATCTCCCTTTCTATATTCAAATTTTTTTGCACGGTTTCTACATACACGTTTAGATTTTTATTTCTTTGTCCCTGTTACGTTAGTGGGGTATTGTTTTGGTATACACATATAATCATTTAAAACACATACGATCCCACTCACATATTTGAAGTCCTTCTATGCGATGAGTGCGCATGCCTGTGTCAGCTGCTGGTGTGACGCTGCCTCCGCTCCGTCTCCTTTGGTGCACTGCGCATGTCCGGAACTCCCGTTACGCGTCGGGAATCCGGATGTGCGCTTCAGCGCCTGGAGGCGGAAGTGGGGCAGTCCTCGCTTCCGGTTGCGTCACGGCGCATGCGCCGAAAATCATTGCTAGTTATCCGTAGATGTATCACAATATAAAAGGGCAGCTAGACATGGTACAGACATGCACATCTCCCCCTGACGAAGCAACTTAACAGCGAAACGTGCGTTGGGGCTAATGTGTTGGAGCGAACACTGATTCTCACTATCTTCATTATGGGTAAGCTGCTGTCATCTGTCTCTGGTAACTAATTGCACTGGCACTTTATTATGAATTTTCTCCTGATTACTCAATGTTTACCTTATTTGATAGTCTTTTTTTCTATCAAGCTTACTTGTTCATACTGTAAAAGGGGAATTTCTGTATTTGATCATAACTAGTGGACAGCATCGCTATTTCCCATGTTCCTACTAGAAATATCAGTAACCGCTCCCAACCTTTTTTACTAGGGTCTTGTCCTTTTTTTCATTCCTTTTAATTGTTTGTGAATATATGTTAATAAAATATTTATCACTTATATATACGTTTGGCTATAAACTCTTTTTTGCGTTGTTGGTATATATTTTGAAGTTGACTATTAGACAATTTATGGGGGGACCTTTCTCTTTCTGTGAAACGTACCTAGCCCACAGTACTAATGCTACTGGAGCATATATATTGACTATGGTCACGGAGATGGGCAATTTAGACGAAAGTCCTTCATTACCCAAGGTTGTCTCTCCTACCAACCCTAGGCTTTGGGGCTTTTGGGGAAACAGACGCACAAGATGGCCCCCGAGGTCGCAATATAGACAGTCCCGAAGTGCGTCTGCGTTGTGTCTCCTGGGTAGATAGCTTAAATTGGTCCATCCTCACAGACTCCTTAGGAGGGTCGGCATCTGAGGACAGCAGGGGTTGCTGCAAAGTAGGGACCGGACTAGGAAGGTCTCCCTCCCGACGAGCTTCTTGGAACCGTTTTCGGATCCTTATAGCAATCCGGGCAGCCAGAAGGATGAGGTCATCCAGGGTAGACGGTAGATCTTGAGAGGCAAGTTCATCCCTAATCTTAGGAGACAGTCCCTGCCAGAATGTAGCCACCAGGGCCTCATTGTTCCACAACAGGGTGCGGAAGTGGATGGCATACTCGCTCACGGAGGTGTCTCCTTGGCGTGGGTTCAGCAAGGAGGCGACTGCAGACGAGACTCGTACAGGCTCCTCAAGCACCGTGCGAAATGTCCGGAGGAACCCCTGGAAGTCACAGGTCTGTGGTCCTTGTCCCTCCCAGATAGGATTCGCCCACGCAAGGGCCCTGCCAGTGAGGAGAGAGATGATAAAAGCGACCCTTGCGCCATCAGATGAAAATGCCCCTGCATACAGGCTGAAGTGGATCTGGCGGTGGTTCAAAAATCCACGACAGGTTCCTGCGTCTCCATCATAGCGGTCAGGAAGTGGCAAAGCAAATCAACACTGCCAGGAGGTGTAGTAGGAGGAACGGCAGCTTGCACCTCCTGCCGACGTGCGATAATGTCCAAGGCCTGGAAGAGATGGTCCTGTCGAAACCGGAGGTCTAGCATATCCGTCCACATCTCTTGTGACGTCATCTTGGTCTTGGATCGACCAACGGGGTCCATGGCCTGAGCGTACTGTCATGTTGGGTACGTGAGGAGGATACTGGGGCAGGCGCTCGCAGACCCATGGCTGCGGCCGTCAGGAGGTGAGTGAGCCTGATGGCCCGCGACCATAGACATGACAGTCTAAAAGACCTTTTACATGGGCCAATGATTCGGCAAATGAGCGTCCATATGAAAACACATGCCCGATCATTGCTGTTTGTAAGGGCAAAGATCAGCCGATGAACGAGAAATTGCTCTTTCATCGGCTGACTATATCGATTATGCAGCAGAAAATATTATCGTTGTCGGCAGCACATCTCCCTGTGTCAACAGTAAGAGGCGCTGCTAACATGATGGTAATGCACAGGGACGAGCAATCGTAGTAACAATCGCTCAGCCCCATATATTACTGATCATAGCTCCTTGTGAAAGTAGCAAACGAGCGCCAATCAACGAGCTGCCTCGTTGGTTAGTTCTCGTTTTCACGGCCCATATCGAGAAGTGTAATAGGACCTTGAAGGCTATAGTAACTGTCACGTAGGGTTCGTGGACCCACTGGGCCGCACTGCCTTGGCGGTGTGGCAGCTGGCCAACAGGGCGCAGGTCAGAGTCTGTAGTTTATATAGGGTACCTGTGGCAGCTCGGACAGTAGCAAGGCAGGCTTGGCAGGAACTAGGCAGCAGGTAGACGTCAGACGTGGAGAAGCAGGACAGGCATGGTATACAGCACAGCACGGCTACAGATAAGCACGGCACTAGATCATGATACAGGTTACAGGAACAGGTAACACTGGGAGCAGGAAACACTAGGGGACCATTTGCAAGACAGACTAGGAATACAGCAACAAAGCTCAGGCGTGGGAGGATGGGGCTGGGACCTTCTTTTAGCCCAGGGTACTTTGATCCAAATAGCTCAATCACAAACATGCTTGCGCTCTGGCTTCTCAAGACTGGACCGAGCTCGTGAGCGCACCCTGGTGGTCACTGTGGAGCAGGACGGCCGTATGCGCAAACATCTCTTGAGAGAAGGGCGTCGATTGGATGGAAGGAGTTTGTGGTCAGCGACCACGGACGTTACAGTAACCTTTGAACATCTTTTTTTTTTTTTTTTTTTTTATAAAACAATGTATTATGGTGTTTAGTGCAACTTTGTGCTTTCTAGATACATAGAAGCTGTAGCTTGCACTCAAACCCAAATACCACACACAGCCCCCCTTGTAGATCGTGCCACACGCAGCCCACGTTGAAGAGAGTGCCACACAGCCCCCCTTGTAGATAGTGCCACACAGCCCTTGTATAATAGTGTCACGCAGTGCCCCTTGTAGATATGTGAAGGGGGCCTAAAGGCCCTTTTACATAAGCCGATGATTGGGCAAATGAGCGTTCATATGAAAGCTCATTCCCGATCATTGCTGTGTGTAGGTGTCACACAGCCCCCTTGTAGATAGTGCCACACAGTCCCTCTTGTAGATAGTGCCACACAGTCCCTCTTGTAGATAGTGCCACACAGTCCCTCTTGTAGATAGTGCCACACAGCCCTGTTGTAGATAGTGACACACAGCCCCCTTGTAGATAGTGCCAGAAAGTCCCCCCTTGTAGCTAGTGCCACACACACTCCCTTGTAGATAGTGACACACGTCCCCTATTGTAGATAGTTCCACTCAGCACTCCTTGTAGATGGTGCCACACCCCCCTCTTGTACATAGTGCCACACAGCCACACCTTGTAGATAGTGCCACACAGTCCCACGTGTAAATAGTGCCACACAACCACCTTGCAAATAGTGCCACACGTCCCCTCTTGTAAATAGTGCCACAGTCCCCTCTTGTAGATTGTGCCACACAGTCCCCGTTGTAGATAGTGCCACACAGCCCCACTTGTAAATAGTGCCACACGTCCCCTCTTGTAAATAGTGCCACACGTCCCCTCTTGTAGATTGTGCCACACAGCCCCCCTTGTAAATAGTGCCAGACCCCCTCTTGCAGATAGTGCTACACAGTCCCCCTTGCACATAGTGCCACACAACCACCCCTTGTAGATAGTGCCACACAGCCCCCCTTGTAGATAGTGGCACACAGACCCCCATGTAGATAGTGCCACATGTCCCCTCTTGTAGGTAGTGCCACACATCGCTTTTGTAGATAGTGCCACACAGCCCCCCTCATAGATAATGCAACACAGCCCCTTTTGTAAATAGTGCCACACAGCCCCTCTTGTAGTCAGTGCCACAAAGCCCCCCTTGTAGATAGTGCCACAAAGCCCCCCTTGTGCCACAAAGCCTCCCTTGAAAAATAGTGCCACACCGCCCTCCTTGTAGATAGTGCTAGGAAGCCCCCTTGTAGATAGTGCTACAAAGCCCCACTTGTAGATAGTACCACACAGCCCCCTTGTAGATAAGGCCACACAGCCCCCATTGTAGATAGTGCCACACAGCCACCCTTCGTAGATAGTGCCACACAACCCCCCCTTGTAGATAGTGACACACAGCCCCCCTTGTATAATAGTGCCACATGTCCCCTCTTGGAGATAGTGCCACACAGCCTAGTGCAAGACCCCCTCTTGTAGATAGTGCTACATAGCCCCCCTTGTACATAGTGCCACACAGCCACCCATTTTAGATAGTGCCACACAGCCCCCTTGTAGATAGTGGCAAACAGGCCCTCTTGTAGATAGTGCCACATAGCCCCCCTTGTAGTTAGTGCCACATAGCCCCCTTATAGATAGCGCAACACAGCCTCTCTTGCAGTTAGTGTCACACAGCCCCCCTTGTAGTTAGTGCCACTCAGCCCCCCTTGTAGTTAGTGCCACATAGCCCCCTTGTAGATAGTGCCACTCAGTCCCCCTAGTAGATAGTGTCACACAGCCCCACAAACAAATAAACAAACATTGTACTTACCTAGCCCCATTCCCATGACGGATGGAGCTGCTCCACAGCCTCGAGATGCCAAGACCCTTGCATAGGCCGGCGTGATCCAGTGACATCACACTGGCCTGAGCAGGGATTCAGTCCCATCGTCTTATAGGCTGCAGGCAAAATGTGGTCTGTAGCCTAGTGAATGGCAGAGCAGGGAGCTACTCTGCCATAGTATTCAATTGTATTCAATAGTATTCAATAGTATTCAATTGTATCTGCATCCTGAGGATGCAGATACAATTGAATGTAGCAGTAGAATGTAGCTAGCGATGCCACCAGGCATGAGGGTGCCCGTGCCGCCCGGCCCATAAATGTTATGTGCCAGATGGCACGGTCCCCCTCATGCTGCGGGCCCCTTAGCAGCCGCTATGGCTTCTATAGGGGTAGATTACAGCAGTGTTTTTTATTTAGAAAATCTTGCGAAGTTACACTGTAAACTGTCATTTAAAATTACGCTTGCCTTGCTGTAAATCTCACACAAACGTTACCGAGGTGTCAGGATTCTGAATAGACATCACGTCCTGGCTGGAGGTAATGTATATTCACTGTCAGGACACTTGAGTAACGTTAATGTGTGAGTGTGTATGTGGCTGCACATAGTGATCTAGTAAGAGCACTATGTGCTGTGTAAATGAATGGGGAGAAGTGTATGACGCTGATTCATCAGCGTCATACACTTCTCTCCACAACGCCCACTTGGTCAAAAAATAAAACACGCCCAGTTGTCCATTAAGAAAGTCATTAGCATAAAGCTAAAATAGGTCATAACTCTGTCAAAATGATCGTTTTTCTAAATAAAAAACACTGCTGTAATTTACATTACAGCGTGATCATATTATGTAGAAGATAGGCCACTTGTAATGTGGTGACAGAGCCTTAAGAAGACAAACAAACCAGCACTGCCCTCACTTGATATTGAGAACACCAAAGCCCAGACTAGAGCTGATTTTAAAAACTCACTTCCTGAAATTGCACAGTATGTTGAAATTGTGAAACAGCTTCCTTTTGTTTTAGAACCTGCCCACAATTAAAGATATTACAAAATGCCAGTGGTTTATATGGGAGTTCACTTGTTCCTCATTTACAACAATCCTTCGACAAGAGACAACAGTGATCCTAGAACTTCTGCAACAACATGGTGTGTTTTTCTGTTTTTTTTTACTCTTTTATTAACTGAACACTTAAAAACATTTTCTAAGGAGACCATCATCTGAGTGTAGAATCTAAAGCTGTGTGGAATGTTGATAAGCAACACAAAGTACAGGCTCTCCCCGCAGTTGTGCAACTATAGGTTTTATGCAGGAGGATACATCTAAGGAAGAATAATGTATATTAGTGAAAATATGATATCATGAAAGAAGTTTGGTATAAAAAGATGGTGCTTAATTTACTATTGGAATTGAAATATTATATGAACTGGTCAGTTTTTGTTGTTTTTTTTTTAACAAGGCATCAGCATTTTCTTCCTTGCAACATACTTTTCTACAGCTTGTGTTCCCTAACAAAAACAGAGGAATTTTAATTCCTTTGACCTCCCTGTAATTTTATCAGAATACTCATTGTTATGAAGGGAATTTTCGTGTTACGTAAGCACTAGATGCCTTGTGTGTTTTGTTAACATGATACTAGTAATGCCCCACATGACCAATGAAGGGATATATATATATATATATATATATATATATATATATATATATATATATAATAAATAAAAATATATACGGTTGTATTAGGGTATGTTCACACGCAGAGTCAAAAACGTCTCAAAATATGGAGCTGTTTTCAAGAGAAAACAGCTTCTGATTTTCAGAAGTTTTTTGTGCCACTCACGATTTTCGAGACGTTTTTTTACGGCCGTTTTTGGAGCTTTTTTCAATAGAGTCTATGGAAAACGGCTCCAAAAACGTCCCAAGAAGTGTCCTGCGCTTCTTTTTCGTGGCCATTTTTTTACGCGTAAAAAAACGCAGCGAAAAACGCTCCGTCGGAAAAGAACACCGTTTTCCCTTTGAAATCAATGGGCAGATGTTTGGAGGCGTTCTGATTTTTCGGCCGTTTTTCAAGCGTTTACGGCCCGAAAAACTAACGAAAATAGGCCATGTGAACATACCCAAAAAGTGATACATAATATATTAAAAAGTCTAATTATTTTGTAGAACAGAGTGTAACAGAAATTGACTGCACTAATCTGCTCGTTTCAGTGCTTGAGAACAATTTAAAGATTTGTACCTTTGCAACCATAATGTTTGTTGCTCTAGTCTAATGCATCTAATAAAAAAAAAAAAAAAATGAAGCAACTGCAATTAGTGTTAAAAAATATCATCGTTTTGTGTCTACAGCTTTTATGCAGTTCTATATTTCTCCATGGTTACAAACTTCAAACAAACCTATGTTGAAGTCTGATCCTTCAGTCATTGTTTTCCTCCAATCCAATGACGTCACTTCTGGGCTCTTTGACCATGGAGTCTAGTTTCCTAAGGGCTAATGCAGATGACCATATTATGGCTCTGCCAAACCTCAGAGACACACGGATGTGTAATGTGCAGTCTATTGAGCCTTACTCTGATTTCCTACAGAGGCCTGCGGAAGGTTTTTCTGTCGGATCGTGGAAAGCTACCGGTATATTCCAGATGTATTCTTCCCTAGAAGCAATGCTTCTAGTTGAGAATAGCGCAGTGCATACGGAGGTACCATACGCTGCCACACAGATTGTCTATGACTCCATAGTACAGTGTTGTAAGTGTAGCGTCCATGGCTACGGGCCGTCGGGTTTACTTTACTTTACTCTACTTCGTGTCACGCCGTGTGTCATCGGCCATGTCCGGAGGAATTCGCCATGTCTGGCGCAACCTGCGGCTTCTGTGCCATCCGCCACGTTTGGCGTTACCTGCTGCACCCATCTCCATCTGTACCAGAGCTGCGGCCACTGTCTGGACTATCCAGGTACCCTTGTGCAGGACATTGTATTGCTGGGGTTCCCTGTTTGGCCAGCTGCCTCCCCGCTACGGCGGTACGGCCTAGTGGGTCCACAAACCCGCTATGTGATAGTAAGTACTTCGAATGCTGCTGTACAGCTTCCATGCACACAGATCTGCCTGTATGAGACCTAAACCTTATTGGGGAAACACAGGATGGGATGGAATTAAAAAAAAACTGTTAACCCCTAATGATAGCAATTTTCCAGGGTTTTTTTTCCCCCAAAAGCCATAACTTTTTTTACTTTTCATCAAGGTAGCTGCATTAGGGCTTTTTTTTTTTTTTTTGGAGAAGAGTTGCATGTTGTTCAATAGCAGCAGTTTGGGGGTACATATATTGTATTATGTAACTTTTATTACATTTTTTTGGGAGGTGGTGAAAAAAAACAGTACTCCTGACATTATTGTTTTTAGGGCGTTCACGATGCGGTATAATTGACATGATAGCTTTATTCTGCATGGTAGCTGTGATTACGGCAACCAAATTTATATTTTTTAATGTTTTTCTAGCACATTAACCCCATACCCCAACATATTTATACAAATGTATTTGTTTTTGTTTAGCTGCATTCAAAGACCTATACATTTTTTTATTTTTCTGTCAGCAGAGCTTTATGTTGAATTGTTTTTTGTGGGATGGCTTATCGTTTTCATTGGTAGGGTGCATATAGCTTTTTGATTACTTTATAATCTTGTTTTTCTGCTGGATGAACAAAAAAACCGCAATCTTAGCCTTGTTTCTAATTTTTTTGCACAACTTTTAACTTTTTTTTCTAAAACCCTTTTTTAACCCACTATGGGACTTGAAAATGTGATTATCTTATTGTTTCTATAATACATTGCTATACTTTTGTATTACAATGTATAATACCTCTGGCAGGGCATAACAGGCGCATAATAAGCTTATGGTCATGGCAGACCTAGGGGCCATTTTCAGGCCCCCGACTGCCAACCCATCTAAACCTGGCGACCGCATCACAGGGTGACAGAACCACTAGATGCCGCAGTCAGCATTAATCGTGGTATCTGAGAAGTAAAACTTTCGGGATCAGAGTTACCTCCGATCCCAGCAGTTAAGGCATGCTGTCGGCTTCCGCCATTATTGTGACGTACTATTTCGACAGTTTGTGGGAACTATATAGTTCCCACGACTTATACTACATCACAGGGCAGGAAGGGGTTAATATTCATAGAGCTAGGGCTTTTGATAGATTGGTAAAAGGGAGTTATTGTGGAGGAATTAATATTTAAGGCCCCGTGCACACACAGTGAATTTCTTGTGGCTTTTCCATCCCGATTCGCTGGTGAAAAATCTGCTGAGGAGGGTTGTTGCAGGCAAGTGAATAAGGCCTTATTCACATGAACGTGTCTGTTTTGTGTGCGTAAAAAATGCAGCGTTTTTCTTGCATTGCAGTTCCGTGTGACATCTGTGTACAGTGCGTGTCTGCATTTTTTACACGCGTATGTCATCAGTATGTCACACGTTTTTTACGTCAGCAAAATAAACTGAAGGAGGTGTTTTTGTTTTCCTCATCATTTCTTTAGCAACTGTTGCGTGAAAAACTCATGGCACACGGATGTGCGTCCGTGTGGTGTCCATGATTTTCACGCACCCATTAACTTCAATGGGTGCGTGATGAACAAAAAATGCACAAGTATAGGCTGTAAGTATACGCTGCGTGAAAAGACTGAATGGCCCCATTGAATTGCATAGGTCTGTGTTACGTCCGTTGTTTTAATGCGCGTAACACGGAAGTGAAATACGCTCGTGTGAATAAGGCCTAAGATTCCAAAAATCTCACCCACATGCTGCTGAACATTTTTCAAGCGAAAATCAGAGCAATGTAGAAGGGGCAAAATCCACATGCAACACATGCAGAATTTGCTGTGGAAACTCTGGACCCACACCAGCCAAAGCTTGGGACATGGCACTGTGACATCTCAAAAGTTTTGTGAATTGAGTTAACTTTTAAATTCAGCTGCTTTGTGGCATATGTGTAAAAGTAGGCTGAGATATAAGTATAATTTTTAAGGCTTATATTTCATAGATTCACTTAGGTAATGAAAGGTTCCTCAGTTTGCTGTTTTGTTTTATAAACAAAGGATTGGGTATGTTGAATTTCAACATGATTGATAATTCTTCTCCCCGACATCTGATGGGTCAGAGTACTCTCATACACATTAGTCTGTAAGTTGTGCCGAAATTGACAGGTTCGGCACAGTTTTCTGTAATGTTTGTGGGCACCCTATAGGACGTCTCCACGCAGTCGTCTCCACACAGTCCAGCATGGCTATCACAGCAATACCCATTGCTAAACATAATTGTTTATTGATTTCAATATGCATCCTGCAATGTTTTGGTAAAACAGGAAAAACATTGTAGTTTCCCCTTAAAAGGGCCTGTTCACATCAGCGTTAGGTTCCGTTGATGGGTTCCTCCAGAAATTCCCATCAAAGGAAAGGCAAACGGAAACCACTGATTTCAATGGTAATGCTTCTGTTGCTAATGGTTTCCGTTTGTCTCCATTCCGTAAGGTTTCAGATTTTTGATGGAAACAATAGCGCAGTCGTCTGCGCTATTGCAAACGGAAGCTATGGTTTCCGTTTGCCTTTCCTCTGATGGAACCCATCAACGGAACCTAAGGGTATGTGCACACACTAATTACGTCCGTAATTTACGGACGTATTTCGGCCGCAAGTACCGGACCGAACACAGTGCAGGGAGCCGGGCTCCTAGCATCATAGTTATGTACGACGCTAGGAGTCCCTGCCTCTCTGCAGGACAACTGTCCCGTACTGTAATCATGTTTTCAGTACGGGACAGTAGTTCCACGGAGAGGCAGGGACTCCTAGCATCGTACATATGTATGATGCTAGGAGCCCGGCTCCCTGCACTGAGTTCGGTCCACTACTTGCGGCCGAAATACGTCCGTCAATTACGGACGTAATTAGTGTGTGTGCACATACCCTAACGCTGATGTGAATACACCCAAACACATTACAATCAGCTTTTAACATAAACAGCACATAAACTGTGATTGACTATTGTAAAAATACCGATACAGAGTCTAGTGCACACAAGAACGTAGTTTTTGGCCATAGTATCTGATTTTAAGTTGTTTTTTTTTTCTTCTTTTATTTTAAAGCAGGTCTGAACATGAAAGCAGTGATCAGATTAGTTGCTATGGGTAACATGGGCTTACTAAATGGGAGTGCTTAATATCTGCTCTGAAGAATTACTTTAAAATGTATTCCTATAGATAACTAGTATAAAATTAAACCCTCACATAGCTTACATCTAATGTTAAAATCCAATAAATGACAAAAAAATGGCATAAAATATACAAAGCTTGAGCGGTCAATTTCAAAATTATATTAAGACTAAATAATAAAATCTGTAAAACAATGATAAAGTTGACTAAAATACATGGTAAACAAATCCCAAAAAATCTTGAACTATATAAATGCGATTACAACTCATCCGGCAAAAAACAAGCCCTGGAATGTGAAAAAAGAAAAAAAACAAAACGCTGTGTGCTAAATAGCAGGGCGGTTTTCTATTGAAAGCAATGGGAGTCTTTTTACAGGCAGTTTTCTTTCTGATTTAGTTGCGGAAAACGCTTCGGAAACAGCGTGAAAATTCGACCGTGTAAATAGGTCCTATAGCTCCCTGCACATGCTGCATGTCTTGTTACAGAAATCCATACACAGCAGAATCAACCCCATTCAGATGAATGGTACATATTCTACAGCGAGTGCAGGGGGCTTTAATGTAAGGCCTCGTTCACATCAGCGTCAGGTTCCTTTCATGGGTTCCGTTAGACCTTTCTGTCTGCGGAACCCATGAACGGAAAGACAAACGGAAACCATACCTTCCGTTTGCATTACCGTTGATTTGAACGGTAATGCTTCCATTGGAAATAGTTTCCGTTTCTCTCCGTTCCGTAAGGTTTCAGTTTTTCCAAGTTTAAACTTCTATGGGGCCTTTTTGTACCCTTTTATGCCTCAAATTTCATATGGAAGCATACAGATTTTTTTGTCTGTGTGTTTTAATATGTTCTGTATTTATGCATAAACCAACAGTGCATACTGTTTCGTAGTACGGAGCCACAGTGACTCTTGGTGCCTCTGTGCAGCCTCCTGCACGCGGCTCTGCCATGTACATGAGGCCCAATAGTTATAGTATCTAAACCCATGCCTCCAAGTTATCTTGGAACCAGCAGGACAGTCACGGATTCCAGACACAGTCCAGACTCAGGAGACCTGCAAAGACATCTCCTCTATTTGTCATGAGAACTGGGCGAGTATTTATTTTATTATATTTAGGAGTCACTATGAAGGCATTATACTGTGTGGGGAGGCACTATAGGGGCATTATACTGTGTGTGGGGAGCACTATGGAGGCATTATATTGAGTGTGGGAGCACTATGGAGGCATTATAATGTGTAGGGGGCACTATGAGGGCATTATACTTTGTGTGGGGAGGCACAATGGGGCCATTATATTGTGTGTGTGGGGCACTATGGGACATTATACTGTGTGGGGGGCACTATGGGGGCATCATTACTGTGAGGTAGCTATCGCGGCCTCATACTGTGTCGGAGACACTAATGGGCCTCATAATGTGTGGGGGCACTAGGGGGCTTCATACTGTGTAGTGGGAGCTGTGGAGGCATGGAACTGTGCGCAGGCACTATGGGGGCATAGTACTGTGTGCAGGCACTATGGGGGCGTGATACTGTGTGCAGGTACCATGGGGCATGATACTGTGTGGGGGCACTACTGGGCATGATACTGTGTGCAAGCACTACTGGGGCATTATACTGTGTGGGTTCATCTATGGTGGCATGATACTGTGTGGGGGCACTTTGGGGGCTCCATACTGTGTGGTGAGAACTTTGGAGGCATGATACTGTGTGCAGAAACTATGGGTCCTTATACTGTGTGGGGACATGATACTGGGCGGGGGAACTACAGGCGCAAGATACTGTGTGAACACTACAGGGGCATGATACTGTGGGGGATCAATGGGAGCATAACACTGTGTGGGGGCACTATGGTCTTGATACTGTGTTCGGGCACTATGGACATTATCCAGTAGCCTAGTAAATGGCAGAGCAGGGAGATACCTCCCTGCTCTGCCATAGGATTCAATGGTATCTGCGTCCCGAGGACGCAGATACTATTGAATGTAGCATCACTACCACTGTAGCAGCCATAGCGACTGCTAGCGGGGCCACCGGGCATGGGAGGGATCGTCCTGGCAGGAGGCACGGGCGCCCTCATGTCCAGTGGCACCACTAGCAGCCGCGAAAAAGACGTGCATGTCACTTCTTGAGCTGTTTTTGGAGCAGTTTTTCATTGACTCTATTGAAAAACAGTTCCAAAAACGGCCGTAAAAAAACGCTGCGAAAATCGCGAGTTGATAAAAAAAACCATTTGAAAATCGGGAGCTGTTTTCCCTTGAAAACAGCTCCATATTTTCAGACGTTTTTGAGTTTGTGTATGCACATACCCTGAAGGTATGTTCACACGCTTAACAAAAAATGTCTGAAAATATGGAGCTGTTTTCAATGAAAACAGCTCCTGATTTTCAAACGTTTTTTCTATCAATGATTAATTTATATAAATATATTAATGGCACATACAAAAAATATGGTGAAATCCTGTTCCATGTAAAACCCCCTCAAAAAACAAGGGGGCACTCCCTCCGTCTGGGAAAAAAAGGTTCAACCTGCAGAGGCGACAAGCCTTCTTTACTGTGAGAACTGTGAATCTATGGAATAGTCTTCCGCAGGAGCTGGTCACAGCAGGGACAGTAGATGGCTTTAAAAAAGGGTTAGATAATTTCCTAGAACAAAAAAATATTAGCTCCTATGTGTAGAAATCTTTTACTTCCCTTTTCCCATCCCTTGGTTGAATTTGATGGACATGTGTCTTTTTTGAGCCGTACTAACTATGTAAGGCTAAGTTCACACAGAGTTTTTTGACGCAGAAACCGCGCCAAAAAACTTGTCAAAAACGGCCCAAAAATGCCTCCTGTTGATTTCAATGGGAGGCGGGGGCGGTTTTCTCCTGCGAGCGGTAAAACCGCCTCGCGGGAGAAAGAAGTGACATGCCCTATCTTCGGGCGTTTCCGCCTCTGACCTCCCATTGACTTCAATGGGAGGCAGAGAAAGCGTATTTCGCTACGTTTTATGCCCGCGGCGCTTAATGGCCGAGGGTGAAAAACGCCGCGAAAATCGGCGTGCAGGGAGAGGAAAATCTGCCTCAAACTTCCAAACGGAATTTTGAAGCAGAAATTCCGCCTGCAAAAAACTCTGTGTGAACATAGCCTAACTATGTAAAACAGCCCGTGATTTTCAGGCGTTTTTGAAGCTCAAAATGAAGTTTCTTTTAATTTGGAGCTTCTTTTGAGGCGTTTTTCATAGTGTTCAATGGAAAATCAGCTCCAAAAAACGCCTCAAGAAGTGACATGCACTTCTTTTTACGGAGCGTCTTTTTACGCTACGTTTTTCAAAAAAGACGCCCCATATGAACTAAATACTGTTTTCCCCATTGATTTCAGTTGGCAGATGTTTGTAGGCGTTCAGCTTCCGTTTTTTCTGGCGTTTTTCGAGACTTAAACGCCCCGAAATACACCTGAAAACACTGCGTGTGAACATACCCTCAAATTTATACTGATAGTCTCCTTAAAGAGGCTCTGTCACCACATTAGAAGTGGCCTATCTTGTACATAATGTGATCGGCGCTGTAATGTAGATTACAGCAGTGTTTTTTTATTTAGAAAAACGATCATTTTTGACGGAGTTATGACCTATATTAGCTTTATGCTAATGAGTTTCTCAATGGACAACTGGGCGTGTTTTACTATATGACCAAGTGGGCGTTGTACAGAGGAGTGTATGACGCTGACCAATCAGCGTCATACACTTCTCTCCATTCATTTACACTGCAGATAGCGATATATCTATATCGCTATCTGCAGCCACATACACAAACACTAACATTACTGCAGTGTCCTGATAATGAATATACATTACCTCCAGCCAGGACGGGATGTGTATTCAGAATCCTGTCACTTCTCTGCACGTCTCTGTAATTTACAGCATAGTAAGCGTAGTCTCGCGAGATTACGCTGTAAACTGTCATTTACAGCGAGATCTCGCTGTGTTGTGCTGTAACTCACAGAGACGCTACAGAAGTGGTCAGGATTCTGAATACACATCACGTCCTGGCTGGAGGTAATGTATATTCATTGTCATGACACATGTGTAGCGTTATATAGTGTGTTTATGTGACTGCACATAACTATATAGCTATATCGCTATCTGCAGTGTAAATTAATGGAGAGAAGTGTATGACGCTGATTGGTCACTGATTGGTCAGCGCCATACACTCCTCTGTACAACGCACACTTGGTCACATAGTAAAACATGCCTAGTTGTCCATTGAGAAACTCATTAGCATAAAGCTAATATAGGTCATAACGGCATCAAAAATGATAATTTTTCTAAATAAAAAACACTGCTGTAATCTACATTACAGCGCCGATCACATCATGTACAATATAGGCCACTTATAATGTGGTGACAGAGCCTCTTTAATGATGGGTTCACACATCCTGGTCAAAATGTGTGTGGTTTTTTTTTTTTTGCAAACCGCAGCAAAATGTAACTGTGACGTGTGAACCGAGCCTAAAGGGGTTTTATGGCAATTTAATAGACTTTGTTTCAATAAGATCTGTGATTGAATAGAAAATCGGTGCAACTGTGTCAGTTGGATGATCAGGACAGGCTTTTGACCCCTGGATATAAACCAAATGTTTCCATCCACTGACATCAAACACACCTTTTAAATAGGACCTGTTATCTCCGCAGAAATGGTAATCTTCTGCCATACCTCCAATGCCCCTTTCCCTCCGATTCCAGCGCCGTTTATTTTGAGTATGATGATTCCTCAGTTGCTTTGCAATCAGCCTCCATTCCCCCTGCATTCAGCCTTTTCATGTCAGCAGCTGATATTGTAATTTATGAATAAATTGACAACTGGGCGGTCTTCACAGCCCCAACTTCAACGAGGCGTGAACCTGAGTCGCAACTGGTACCTCGAAAAACTCATGAAAGGGTAACTAAACGTTTGACAAACTTCTGACATGTCATAGTGACATGTTAGTAGTTTAGATTGGTGGGGGTCCAAGCACTGAGAACTGTTTTAGAGATTGGTGGGGGTCTCAGTGCCCGGACCCCCACCAATCAAAACTTCTGACGTCACTATGACATGTCAGAAGTTTGTCGAACGTTAAGTTACCCTTTAGGCCTCATTCACACGGCAGGGTTTCCCGGCCGGGTGCCGGCCGTTCATAAATCGGCCGGCACCCGGCTGCATTAGCAATAATAGACCCCTAATGGGGCTATTCACACGACCGATTTTTTGACGGCCGGGAAAACCGCCCGTCAAAAAATAGGACATGCTCTATCTTCGCCCGGGTACCCGGCCGCCCGGCTCCCATAGAAGTCTATGGGGCCGGGTAATACCCGGCCATCACCGGGATGTGTCCCGAGTGACGGCCGGGTTTTCCGGCTCTTGCGCTCTATCTCCTCCTCCTCACAGCGCAGAGTGCATGTGAGGAGGAGGAGTTGATGCCATTCTGACGAATGGCATCGCTGTACACGGTGTGGCAGGGCCGGGGTGTACAGCAGGTGGAGGGAGCGCTGCGCTGGCTCCCTTCTCCTGCTTCTTTTAAAAGGGCCCTGGCCCGGCGACACCTTTGATGGCGCCGCTAGCAGCTGCAGCAGCTGCTGCTGCTGCTACTACTGTAGCGACGCCACTATAGCAGAGCGGGGAGGTATCTCCCCGCTCTACTATGTGCTAGCCGCACTTTAGCTCCTTGAAGGAGTGGAATCCCCGTGTGTTCGGGGATTCCGCTCCTGGACAGAGCGCTTGATGTCTCTGTCCATATCTGGGCAGTGACATCAGGGGAAACTCCTGAAGCGGAATCCCCGAACACATGGGGATTCCCCTTCAGGAGTTGCCGCTGATGTCACTGTCCGGATCTGCCCGGCCCGGCACGGATGCATAACTTTATGCAAACCGGCCGGGCAGAATGGCCGATTTTACCGGCCGGCACTCGGGCTCGGACGCGACCCGGTCGTGTGAATCCCGCCTTAATATTTGATTAAGCTATTGCGTTTGTGTATAATTATTTTATCCATTTAATAAATCGTGTATTAACCCCTTCCCGACATTTGCCGTACATGTACGTCATGGAAAGCATTGACTTCCCGCAAAATGGCGTACATGTACGTCAAATGTTTGGCACCGGCTCAGAAACTGAGTCGGTGCCATCATCACCGGATCTCAGCTGTATCTTACAGCTGACATCCGACTGTAACGGCGGGGACCGAAATTAGCTTCGATCCCCGCCATTAACCCCTTAAGTGCAGCGCTCAAACGCGATCGCTGCACTTAAGGTGTTTGCAGCTCATCGGAGCCCCAGCAATGAAATTGCCGGGGTTCCGGTGGCTGCAATGGCAACCGGAGGCCTAATACTGGCCTCCCGGTCTGCCTAGCACCGAAGCCGGTCAAGATCCGCCCGGCGGCGGAGCCTGATTGGCTTCCGTAGCTGCAGGCAAGATGGCGCCGGGTCAGGAGCTGATCCGGCGTCATCAGCGGTGGATGTCAGCTGTACTGTACAGCTGACATCCACCTGTAACGGCAGGAACCGGAGCTAGCTCCGATCCCTGCCATTAACCCCTTTGATGCAGCAATCGAAAGCGATTGCTGCATCGTAGCGGTTACTAGCAGATCGCCAGCCCTGACAGGCAATCGGGACTGGCGACTGCTGTTATGGCAACAGGAGACACAATGGTCTCCTGCTCTGCCATTACGGAAGCCGATTTAGGCCCCGCCGGGAGGCGAAGCCTAATCGGCTTGCTGTCAGTGAATGACTGACAGATCTAATACATTGCACTACAAAGGTAGTGCAATGTATTAGAAAAAAAAATATCTGACCGTTGGACCTTCAAGTCCCCTAGTGGGACTTGAAGAAAAGTGTAAAAAAAGTATAAAAAAGTGTAAAAAAAAGTGCAAAAAATAAAAGTTTGAAAACAATAAAAGTTTCAAGTAATCAAATAAAACACAATCCCCCTTTTACTCTTATCAAGTCCTTTATTATTGAAAAATAATAATAAACCATATGTATTTGGTATCGCCACGACCGTAACGACCTGAGGTATCAAAATATTGTATTATTTATTGCACGCGGTGAACAGCGTAAAAAAAACCGTAAAAAACGTTACCAGAGTTTCTGTTTTTTAGTCACTTTGCCCTACAAATATTTGAATAAAAAGTGATCAAAAAGTCGCACGTATCCAAAAATGGTACCTATAAAAACTATAGCTCGTCCCGCAAAAAACAAGCAATCATACACCTCCGTCGACAAAAAAATTAAAACGTTATGGTTCTCACAACTTGGCGACAGAAAAAAAATACATTCTTTTTACAAAAGTAATTTTATTGTGAAAAAAGTTGTAAAACATAAAAAAATGCTATAAAATAGGTATCGCCGGAATCGGACTGACCTGCAGAATAAAGTTAACATGTAATTTATAACGCATGGTGAATGCTGTATAAAAAAAATGAAAAAAGCTGTGCCAGAATTGCATTTTTTTGTTTACCTGGAATCCCAAAAAATAGGATAAAAGGTGATCAAAAAGTCACATGTACCCCAAAATGGTACCAATAATAACTACAGCTCGTCCTGCAACAAACCAGCCCTCATACCGCTACGTCTATGAAAAATAAAATTAGTTATGGCTCCAATAAGTCAGGAAATAAAAAAATATGCAGTTGTGCCCGAGGGGAACATTTCTTCAGTTTGAAGAGGCGATTTATCAAGGACCTAAAATTAGGGAACCAGGAAAGGGAGGGCCCAAACATATCCGCTGGAAGCGACGGTGCCCGTATTATACCAGGACAACACTTCCCAGCAAAATTCCTCAAACTACAAAGGTGCGGAGTGTGGACCAAAAGGGGGATAAGAAATGACACCATTTATCAGTGCGACACTGGCCTGTGCGGAAAGGATTGCTTCACAGCATAACACACATCTATGGATTATTATTATTTTTTCATACCACCTGACTATGCCCCTTATATACTCCGCCCCGCTTACATGTACCCCCACATTATAAAACACCAGCAATACTCAAACAAATTTAGTACCAAGCAAAATCCGCTCTCCAAAAGCCAAATGGTGCTCCCTCGGCTCTGAACCCTACAGCGTGCCCAAACAGCAGTTTCCTTCAACATATATGGCATCGTCATACCCGGGAGAACCCTTTTAACAATTTTTGGGGTGTGTGTCTCCAGTGTCATAAGCTGGGCATGACATATTTGCCACTGAATGGCATATCTAGGGAAAAATATAAATTTTTAATTTGCACCATCCGCAGTGCATTCATTTATGGAAAAGACCTGTGGGGTGAAAATCCTCACTACACCTCTTAATAAATGCCTTGAGAGGTGCAGTTTCCATAATGTGGTCACTTCTCAGGGGTTTCTTTATATTATTTCACATCTGAGCCTCTGCAGTTGTGAACCAATACTTTGTAAATCGCCAAATTAGGCCTCCACTCCGCATGGTACTCTTCACTCCTGAGCCCTGTCATATGTCCAGCAAATGATTAGGGCCACATGTAGGGTGTTTCTAAAACCGGGAAACACCGCATAATAATTAGAGGGCTGTCTTGTTATGGTGGCACAAGCCGGGCACCACATATTGGCATATCTATGGAAGAAAATCCCATTTTCACTCTGCAACATCGAGTGAACACTAATTTCTACAAAACACCTGCAGGGTTAAAATGCTTACTACACCCCTTGGTAAATGCATTGAGGGGTGTCGTTTCAAAAATGGGGTCACTTTTGGGGGGTTTCCACTGTTTTGGGCCCACAGGCGCCCAGAAACCAATCCAGCAACATCTGCACTCCAAATGGCGGTCCTTTCCTTCTGAGCCCTGCCGTTTGCCCAAACAGCAGTTTATGACCACATATGGGGTATTGCCGTACTCGGGAGAAATTGCTTTACAAATTTTGGGTTCTTTTTTTCCTTTATTTGTTGAGAAAATGAAAAAATTATTGAAGAAAAAGGACTGTTTTTATTTTCACTGCCTAATTCTAATAAATTCTATAAAACGTCTGTGGGGTCAAAATGCTTACTACACCCCTAGATGAATTCCTCAAGAGGTGTAGTTTCCTAAATGGAGTCCCTTTTTGGGCGTTTTCATTGTTTTGTCCCCTCAGGGGCTTTGCAAATGTGACATGGCCTCCGCAAACCATTCCTGCTAAATGTTATCTCAAAAAGCCAAATAGTGCTGTTTCCCTTCTAAGCCCTGCCGTGTGTCCAAACAGCCGTTTATTACCACATGTGGGGTATTGTTTTACTCGGGAGAAATTGCTTTACAAATTTTGTGGTGCTTTTTCTCCTTCAGTCCTTCTGGAAATGAGAAAAAATTAGCTAAACCTAGATTTTTTTTTTTTTTAAATGTAGATTATTATTTTCAGGGCCTACTTCCAATATTTTCTGCAAAAAAACTGTGGGGTCAAATCGCTCACTATACCCCTAGATAATTTCCTCAATGGGTGTAGTCTCCAAAATGGGGTCACTTGTGGGGGGTTTCTACTGTTTTGTCCCCTCAGGGGCTTCGTAAATGTGACATGGCCTCCGCAAACCATTCCTGCTAAATGTGGACTCCAAAAGCCAAATGGCGCTCTTTCCCTTCTAAGCCCTGCCGTGTGTCCAAACAGCCGTTTATTACCACATGTGGGGTATTGTTTTACTCGGGAGAAATTGCTTTACAAATTTTACGGTCCTTTTTCTCCTTCAGTACTTGTGGAAATGAGAATAAATTAGCTAAACCTACATTTTCTTTGAAAAAATTTAGATTATCATTTTCACAGCCTACTTCCAATAATTTATGCAAAAAACCTGTGGGGTCAAAATGCTCACTATACCCCTAGATAATGTCCTCAATGGGTGTAGTTTCCGAAATGGGGTCACTTGTGGGGGGTTTCCACTGTTTTGTCCCCTCAGGGGCTTTGTAAATGTGACATGGCCTCTCAAACCATTCCTGCTAAATTTGAGCTCCAAAAGCCAAACGGCGCTCTTTCCCTTCTAAGCCCTGCCGTGTGTCCAAATATCCATTTATTACCACATGTGGTGTATTGTTTTACTCGGGAGAAATTGCTTTACAAATTTTGCGATGCTTTTTCTCCTTTAGTCCTTGTGGAAATGAGAAAAAAAATCGCTAAACCTACATTTTCTTTGAAGAAATGTTGATTTTAATTTTCACGGCCTACTTCCAATAATTTCTGTAAAAAATCTGTGCGGTCAAAATGCTCACTACACCCCTAGATAATTTCCTTGAGGTGTCTAGTTTCCCAGATGGGGTCACTTTTGGGGGATTTTCACTGTTTTGGCACCGCAAGAGCCCTTCAAACCTGACATGGTGCCTAAAATATATTCTAACAAAAATAAGGCCCCAAAATCCACTAGGTGTTCCTTTGCTTCTGAGGCCGGTGCTTCAGTCCAGTAGCACGCTACGGCCACATATGGGATATTTCCTAAAACTGCAGAAACTGGGCAACAAATATTGAGTTGCATTTCTCTGGTAAAACCTTCTGTGTTATAAAAAAAATTGTATTAAAAATTTATTTCTGCAAAAAAATATGACATTTGTAAATTTCACCTCTACTTTGCTTTAATTCCTGTGAAATGTGTAAAGGGTTAAGACATTTTCTAAATGCTGTTTTGAATACTTTGAGGGGTGAAGTTTTTAAAATGGGGTTACTTTTTGGGGGTTTCTAATATATAAGGCCCTCAAAACCACTTCACAACTGAACTGGCCCCTGTAAAAATAGCCTTTTGACATTTTCTTGAAAATTTGAGAAATTGCTGCTAAAGTTCTAAGCCTTGTGAGGTCATAGAAAAATAAAAGGATGTTCAAAAAACGATGGCAATCTAAAGTAGACATATGGGGGATGTTAATTAGCAACAATTTTGTGTGGTATAACTGCCTGTCTTACAAGCAGATACATTTAAATTGAGAAAAATGCAAATTTTTGCAATTTTTCACTATATTTTCGTGTTTTTCACAATTAAATACTGAATGTATCGACCAAATTTTACCACTATCTTAAAGTCCAATGTGTCACGAGAAAACAATCTCAGAATCGCCTGGATAGGTGAAAGCATTTCAACGTTATTACCACATAAAGTGAAACATGTCAGATTTGAAAAATGAGGCTCTGTCAGGAAGGTCAAAAGTGGCTAAAGAGGGAAGGGGTTAATTTTTTTTTAAAGTTGTCCATAATAACTTCCACTCTACACACTCTTGCGTATATTTATTAAAAAACATAAAAACTGTTGAAAATTAGTTAAAATTTTCTTCCTATTTCCAACTGCAATATGTCACATATGTACATACAAACTGTGACATGCACTTCTTTTTACGGAGCGTCTTTTTAGGCTCTGTTTTTCAAAACAGGGGCGTAAAAAGACATCAAATATATATTTCCAGCTCTTTACTTTTTTTTGGCAGCACTTTTGTTTCACAAATGTGTCATTTTAAGGACAGATTTCTTGTACAGCAGACATGAGAATGAGGAAATACACCACAAAATGTATCACCCTGTTTCTCCTGTGATCAAAAATATCCCCATTGTGGCCCTAATGCGTTTCCTGGACACACGGCAGGGCCCAAAAGGAAGGGAGCACCTGGAGGCTTTCAGGACACACATTTTGCTTGAAAATGTTTCCGGCCCCATTACACATTTATAGAGGCACTGAACTGCCAAAACGATAGAAACCCCCCATAAATGACCCAATTTTGAAAACTAGGCCCATTAAGATATTTATCTAGGTGTGTAGTAAGTATTTTGACCCCACAGTTTTTACAGGAATTAATGCAAAGCAGGTGGAAAAAAATGTATTTAACGTTTTTTCACAATTGTGTCATTTTAACTACAGATTTCTTGTACAGCGGACATGAGAATAAGGAAATGCACCATAAAATGTATCACCCTGTTTCTTCTGTGTTCAAAACTATCCCTATTGTGGCCCTAATGCGTTTCTTGGACATACGACGGGACCCAAAAGTAAGGGAGCACCCGTAGGCTTTCAGGACACACATTTTGCTTGAAAATGTTTCAGGCCCCATTACAAATTTATAGATTCAGTGAGCTGCCAAATAGATAGAAACCCCCTATAAATGACCCCATTTTGAAAACTAGAACCCTCAAGGTATTAATCTAGGCGTGTAATGGCCATGGTGATTGTAAAGTTTTTATAGCATGAGATAACGTGTAAAAATGTGTGTGTGGCAGCACTCCAGGAAAAAATGGTGAGAAAAGGTGATGTGTTTATTAACCCCAGGCAGTGCTGCCTCTTCATTTTTTGGGGATTACACTAACAAGGGTTCCTAGCCTCAACCTAGGAGGCCTGCACCCACTGCTGTCGCTGTGCTTCTTTACTCTTTTTCACTTTATAAATATATATATATATATATTTTTTTTTTTTATTTCCCCCTCAAATAGTGTTAGGACATATTTATCATACACAGTGCATGAAACTGGTGAAGTACGCCTTAAAGGTATTACTATTGTATGCCTTAGTATAGAAATATGCTGCAAACTCATCATTGGGGGACAAACAGAAGGAGGAGTGAAGTGGCTTTAATGTTTTTATAACTTTTTGTTGTAAAGGAGAGGATTCTACTTTTCTAGATTGAGAAATATATGTCCCTAACAGTTTCTACACCCTATGACTATGTCGTTTTAATGTCCGTGGCTGCGGGCTATCAGCTCCAACCTCCCCCTGACAGCCGCAGCCACGAGTTGGCAAGCGCTGGCCCCATTCTCCTCCTCAGGAGACGCCAGCGCTCGCGTCCACTCACCTCTGCCGGATCCCATAGGGGCAGCGCACGCACCGGACCTCATGGATGAACTTTGACCCCTGAGTACCCTGGACTATAAGTGTGGTCCAGCCCCCTAGTTCTATGCCTGATCGTTGTTGTGTTCCCTATAGTTTGTCTATGCAAATGGTCCCCTAGTGTTTCCTGCTCCCAGTGTTTCCTTTTCCTGTAACCTGTATCCTGATCTAGTGCTGTGCTTAGCTGTAGTTGTGCTCTGCTGGATACCACACCTGTCCTGCTTCTCCACGCCTGATGTCTACCTGCTGCTTAGTTACTGCCAAGCTACTGTCCGTGCTGCCACAGGTACCCTATATAACTATAGACTCTGACCTGCGCCGTGTTGGCCAGCTGCCTTACCGCCTAGGAGGTACGGCCCGGTGGGTCCACAGACCCTTTGTGACAGTCGTGCTTACAAAGCAACTGTCCAGCAATGAAGTCAGTCTGTAGACATTATGTATATCAACCCGCTTTGATATTGTAATGTCGGGGTAGGGAAACAGACAGGTGAGCCCTAATCTACCCACCACTCAGTCCCTGCCTACTTGCACGGCCCGTCCTAGGTGACAGCGTACAACTAGGCGACGGTCCCTACGCTCAATATGTGCACGACAGACAAACAGACAAGGGTTCACAGAAGCTAAGGGAAATGGGGCAGTTGCCCACGGCAACACTGTGAGCAACAAGAGTAGTGAACGAGCCGAGTCAAACCAGGAGTGTACGAGGTACCAAACGCAGAGCAGGAGCGTGGTCAGTAAAGCCAGGGTCGATATGAAGCAGAGGTCAGTAGTATTAGCAGGAACAGCAGAGTCAGGAAACGAGAGAATCATAGGCAAAGACGAGAAGCAAATGAAGGTATACGTAGACCGAGGGCGGGAGCTAGAACCGTCTGGCCAGGTTGTGAGTGGTAGCAGCTCGAGCCACTCTATCAGACCTAGGAGCAGATGCAGACTGACTTACCACGGGCATCGACACAGAAGCTGTGTCTGGCAGATCCTTTACAGTATCCCCCCTTTTATGAGGGCCACTGGACCCCTCCTAGGTGGACCTGGCTTATTGGGGAATCGAAGATGGAACCTCCTGAGCAATACCCCAGCGTGAACATCCCGGGCGGGTACCCAAGTCCTCTCCTCAGGCCCGTATCCTCTCCAATGGACAAGGTACTGGAGGGAGCCTTGGACCATCCTGCTGTCCACAATCCTGGCCACCTCGAATTCTATCCCTTCAGGGGTGAGAACAGGGACCGGAGGTTTCCTCGAGGTAACCAAGTACGGGGATCAGCGTTTAAGGAGGGAGGCATGAAACACGTCGTGTATTTGAAAAGACGGGTGTAACTCCAGCTGTAAAGAGACAGGCTTAAGGACCTCAATGACCTTGTACGGCCCTATATACCGGGGAGCAAATTTTTGGGACGGAACTTTAAGGCGCACATTTTTTGAAGAGAGCCACACTAGATCCCCGACCACAAACAAGGGGTTAGCAGAACGTCTTCTATCTGCCTGAGTCTTTTGTATGCTCTAGGACGCATCTAGGTTCTTCTGAACCTGGGCCCAGACTGTGCACAGTTCCCGATGAACGACATCTACCTCGGGATTGTTGGAACCATCAGGAGAAATGGAGGAGAACCGTGGATTAAACCCAAAATTACAGAAAAAGGGGGAGACCCCTGACGAGTTACTGACCCGGTTATTAAGGAAAAATTCAGTGAGGGGAATAAAGGAGACCCAATCATATTGACAGCCAGAGATAAAACACCTTAAATATTGTTCTAGAGACTGATTAGTCCTCTCAGTTTGGCCATTAGTTTCAGGACGGAAGGCCGAGGAGAAGGACACATCAATCTCCAACTTTTTACAGAAAGCTCTCCGAACAAGGAAACAAATTGTACCCCTCTGTCAGAAACAATATTGACAGGAACCCCATGGAGACGCAGGATGTGTTTGACAAACAAGGTAGCTAATGTCTTGGCATTGGGTAGTTTCTTGAGGGGCACAAAGTGGTACATCTTACTGAAGCGGTCTACTACCACCCACACCACCGGCTTGCCTTGAGCTGGAGGCAGATCGGTGATAAAATCCATGGAGATATGGGACCAAGGTCTCTGGGGAATGGGCAAAGAACATAGTAAGCCCGCTGGTCGGGACCTGGGAGTCTTGGACCAAGAACAAATTTCACAAGCAGCGACGTAGGCCTTAACGTCTTTAGGCAACCCAGGCCACCAATAGTTTCTAGCAATGAGGTGCTTGGTACCCAGGATGCCTGGATGGCCAGATAGTGCAGAGTCATGATTTTCCATGAGTACCCTTAGCCGGAATTGCAGGGGAACAAACAGCTTGTTCTCAGAAAGGTTCCCGGGAGCTGAACCTTGATCAGCCACAATTTCGGAGACTAAGTCAGAATCAACAGAGGATATTATTATACCTGGGGTGCAAAACACAAGCAGGATCTTCTTCTGAAGGAGGGCTGGCCGTGAAGCTACGCGACAGTGCATCAGCTTTAATATTTTTAGACCCAGCCCTATAGGTGACCACAAAGTTGAATCTAGTAAAAAACAACGCCCATAGAGCGTCTCGGGTTTAGCAGATTCTAGGAAAACCAGATTCTTGTGCTCGGTAAGGACCGTTACCTGGTGCCTAGCCCCCTCCAAGAAGTGGCGCCATTCTTCAAATGCCCATTTAATGGCTAAGAGTTCGCGGTTGCCCACGTCATAGTTACTCTCAGTGGGCGAGAACTTCCTCGAGAAGTAGGCACAGGGACGGAGATGGGTGAGGGACCTGGTACTCTGGGACAAGACAGCACCCACTCCCACCTCGGAGGCGTCTACCTCCACGATGAATGACTCCATTTGGTTAGGCTGAATCAGAAATGGGGCAGAGATAAAGCACTTCTTAAGGATCTCAAAAGCCTGGACCGCCTCCGGAGGCCAGTGGAGGAGATCAGCACCTTTGCAAGTGAGATCCGTAAGAGGCTTAGCGATGACCGAGAAGTTAGCAATAAATCTTTTGTAATAATTAGCGAATTCCAGGAAGCACTGTAACGGCTTCAGGGAGGCAGGTTGGACCCACCCAGCCACAGCCTGGACCTTGGCGGGGTCCATGCGGAATTCATGAGGAGTGAGGATTTGACCCAAAAATGGTATCTCTTGCACCCCAAACACACATTTTTCGGTCTTAGCAAACAGTTTGTATTCCCGAAGGACCTGGAGCACCTTCCTGACATGCTCAATGTGGGAGGACCAGTCTTTGGAAAACACAAGTATGTCATCAAGGTACACTACAAGAAATACCCCCAGATAGTCTCTTAAAATCTCATTTATGAAATTCTGGAAGACCGCGGGAGCATTACACTACCCAAAGGGCATGACGAGGTATTCGAAATTACCTTCGGGCGTGTTAAACGCAGTCTTCCACTCATCCCCCTCTTTGACGCGGATAAGGTTATAAGCCCCCCGTAGATCAAACTTAGAGAACCATTGGGCCCCCTGAACCTGATTGAAGAGATCAGGAATCAAAGGAAGAGGGTACTGGTTCCTTACAGTGACCTTATTCAAGTTCCGGTAGTCAATGCACATAACTAATGTGCCAGAGGCACAATGAAAACCATTTTCCCAGCTACCAACTGAATTAGTATAAGATATAACTTTTAATGGTAAATTGATTAAAAAGTCCAAGAGGGACAACCAGCACACAAAAAAGTTAAAATTAGCTAGAGACCATTAGCACATGCTCTTTAGAGATGCTGCCAGGAAAGGCAGAATTTAGTGTACAAGTCCTGTTGCGATAGGATGCCTGTGTCAGCAGCTGCAGACTGCTCGACAGATGCTAGTATAACAGAGTATAAGAGGTGAAGGCTAGTAGGTCATAGCAGTTAAAATTACTAAGTGTATAGCCCCCCCGACATGTTTCGTTGTACACACAACGTCCTCAGGGGATAACAATGGGGCTTGAGCCCCATTGTTATCCCCTGAGGACGTTGTGTGTACAACGAAACATGTCGGGGGGGGGGCTATACACTTCCTGCAATGCCTGAGCGTTGTTGTCGTACCCTAAGTTTGTATTGCAAATGGTCTCCTAAGGTTTTCCAGCTCCCAGTGTTCACTGTTCCTGTATCCCGTGCTATCCTGGTCAAGTGCCATGCAGTGCTGTAGTAATGCAGATTGTAGGGAGAGGCCAGGGTCTCAAGGGGGTCCATAGATGTGTCAGGGACCAGGGTAGACTAGGTATATGGGCCTGTGATTATGTAATGACAGGGTAGGGAGACAGACAGGTGAGCCCCAATCTACCCGTCACTCAGTCCCTGCCTACTTGCAACGACCCGTCCTAAGCGACGGGTTACAACTGGGCGACGGTCCCTACGCTCAGTAAGTGCAAGACAGACAAAACAGACAGGGGTACACAGAAGCAGGGAAACGGGGCAGCTGCCCACGGAGACACCGTGAGCAGCAAGAGTGGTGAACGAGCCGAGTCAAACCAGGAGAGAGCGAGGTACAAAACGCTAAGCAGGAGAGTCGTCAGAAAGCCAAGGTCAATAACAAGCAGAGGAGCAGTAGTACAAGCAGCAAGCCAGGAAACAAGCATAGTAGAATCACAGGCAAAGGAGGAACAGGAAAGGCAGGTATAAATAGACAGTGGGCGGGAACTAGCTCCGTCTGGCCAGGCTGTGATAGGCTCTCCCACTCCTAAGCCTGCCATCCTGGGTGGTGGAAGATGGAGTCAGTCTCACAGACATAGGAGCAGGTGCAGACTGATTGCCCACGGGCGTCGACACAGAACCTGTGTCTGGCAAATCCTTTACAGATCCTTTTTCTTTCCCATATTGCTTGAAACCTGTGGCCTGCTTAATAATGTGGAACGTCCTTCTTAAGTAGTTTTCCTTTGATTGGGCACACCTGGCAAACTAATTATCACAGGTGTCTGAGATTGATTACAATGATCCAAAGAGCCCTAAGGGTATGTTCACACGCTAGCTGTCATTTACGGCTGAAATGACAGACTGTTTTCAGAAGAAAACAGCTGCGTCGTTTCAGCCGTAAATGCTCCTCCTCGTAATATACGAGGCGTCTGTGACGCTCGTATATCTTGAGCTGCTCTTCATTGAGTTCAATGAAGAACGGCTCAAATTACGTGGCAAAGAAGTGCCCTGCACTTCTTTGCCGAGGCAGTCAATTTACGCGTCGTCGTTTGACAGCTGTCAAACGACGACGCGTAAATTACAGGTCGTCTGCACAATACGTCGGCAAACCCATTCAAATGAATGGGCAGATGTTTGCCGACGTATTGTAGCCCTATTTTCAGGCGTAAAACGAGGCATAATACGCCTCGTTTACGCCTGAAAATAGGTTGTGTGAACCCAGCCTAAGACACAATACCATCCATGAGTTTAACCCCTTCCCGACATTTGACGTACATGTACGTCATGGAAAGCATTGACTTCCCGCAAAATGCCGTACATGTACGTCAAACGTTTGGCACCGGCTCAGAAGCTGAGTCGGTGCCATCATCGTCGGATCTCAGCTGTATCTTACAGCTGACATCCGACTGTAACGGCGGGGACCGAAATTAGCTTCGATCCCCGCCATTAACCCCTTAAGTGCAGCGCTCAAACGCGATCGCTGCACTTAAGGTGTTTGCAGCTCATCGGAGCCCCAGCAATGAAATTGCCGGGGTTCCGGTGGCTGCAATGGCAACCGGAGGCCTAATACTGGCCTCCCGGTCTGCCTAGCACCGAAGCCGGTCAAGATCCGCCCGGCGGCGGAGCCTGATCGGCTTCCGTAGCTGCCGGCAAGATGGCGCCGGGTCAGGAGCTGATCCGGCGTCATCAGCGGTGGAGGTCAGCTGTACTGTACAGCTGACATCCACCTGTAACGGCAGGAACCGGAGCTAGCTCCGATCCCTGCCATTAACCCCTTCGATGCAGCAATCGAAAGCGATTGCTGCATCGTAGCGGTTACAAGCAGATCGCCAGCCCTGACAGGCAATCGGGACTGGCGACTGCTGTTATGGCAACAGGAGACACAATGGTCTCCTGCTCTGCCATTACGGAAGCCGATTTAGGCCCCGCCGGGAGGCGAAGCCTAAACGGCTTGCTGTCAGTGAATGACTGACAGATCTAATACATTGCACTACATAGGTAGTGCAATGTATTAGAAAAAAAAAAATCTGACCGTTGGACCTTCAAGTCCCCTAGTGGGACTTGAGAAAAAGTGTAAAAAAAGTATAAAAAAGTGTAAAAAAAAGTGCAAAAAATAAAAGTTTGAAAACAATAAAAGTTTCAAGTAATCAAATAACACACAATCCCCCTTTTACTCTTATCAAGTCCTTTATTATTGAAAAATAATAATAAACCATATGTATTTGGTATCGCCACGACCGTAACGACCGGAGGTATCAAAATATTATATTATTTATTGCACGCGGTGAACAGCGTAAAAAAAACACGTAAAAAACGTTACCAGAGTTTCTGTTTTTTGGTCACTTTGCCCTACAAATATTACAATAAAAAGTGATCAAAAAGTCGCACGTATCCAAAAATGGTACCTATAAAAACTATAGCTCGTCCCGCAAAAAACAAGCCCTCATACAACTCCGTCGACAAAAAAATTAAAACGTTATGGTTCTCACAACTTGGCGACAGAAAAAATACATTCTTTTTACAAAAGTAATTTTATTGTGCAAAAAGTTGTAAAACATAAAAAAGTGCTATAAATTAGGTATCGCCGGAATCGTACTGACCCGCAGAATAAAGTTAACATGTAGTTTATAATGCGTGGTGAACGCTGTATAAAAAAAACAAAAAAAGCTGTGCCAGAATTGCGTTTTTTTGTTTACCTGGCATCCCAAAAAATAGGATAAAAGGTGATCAAAAAGTTGCATGTACCCCAAAATGGTACCAATAATAACTACAGCTCGTCCCGCAACAAACCAGCCCTCATACCGCTACGTCTATGAAAAATAAAATTAGTTATGGCTCCAATAAGTCAGGAAATAAAAAAATATGCAGTTGTGCCCGAGGGGAACATTTCTTCTGTTTCAAGAGGCGATTTATCAAGGACCTAAAATTAGGGAACCAGGAAGGGGAGGGCCCAAACATATCCGCTGGAAGCGACGGTGCCCGTATTATACCAGGCTAATACTTTCCCAGCAAAATTCCCCAAACTACAAAGGCGCGGAGTGTGGACCAAAAGGGGGATAAGAAATGACACCATTTATCAGTGCAACACCGGCCTGTGCAGAAAGGATTGCTTCACAGCGTAACACACATCTATGGATTATTTTTATTTTTTTATACCACCTGACTATGCCCCTTATATACTCCGCCCCGCTTACATGTACCCCCACATTATAAAACACCAGCAATACTCAAACAAATATAGTACCAAGCAAAATCCGCTCTCCAAAAGCCAAATGGTGCTCCCTCGGCCCTGAACCCTACAGCGTGCCCAAACAGCAGTTTCCTTCAACATATATGGCATCGTCATACCCGGGAGAACCCTTTTAACAATTTTTGGGGTGTGTGTCTCCAGCGTCATAAGCTGGGCATGACATATTTGCCACTGAATGGCATATCTAGGGAAAAATATTTTTTTTTAATTTGCACCATCCGCAGTGCATTCATTTATGGAAAAGACCTGTGGGGTGAAAATGCTCACTACACCCCTTAATAAATGCATTGAGGGGTGCAGTTCCATAGTGGGGGTCACTTATCAGGGGTTTCTTTTTATTATTTCACATCTGAGCCTCTGCAGTTGTGAACCAATACTTTGTAAATCGCCAAATTAGGCCTCCACTCCGCATGGTACTCTTCACTTCTGAGCCCTGTCATATGTCCAGACAAAAGATTAGGGCCACATGTAGGGTGTTTCTAAAACCGGGAAACACCGCATAATAATTAGAGAGCTGTCTTGTTATGGTGGCACAAGCCGGGCACCACATATTGGCATATCTATGGAAAAAAATCCCATTTTCACTCTGCAACATTGAGCGCACACTAATTTCTACAAAACACCTGCAGGGTTAAAATGCTTACTACACCCCTTGGTAAATGCATTGAGGGGTGTAGTTTCCAAAATGGGGTCACTTCTGGGGGGTTTCCACTGTTTTGGGCCCACAGGTGTCCAGAAACCAATCCAGCAACATCTGCACTCCAAATGGCGGTCCTTCCCATCTGAGCCCTGCGGTTTGCCCAAACAGCAGTTTATGACCACATATGGGGTATTGCCGTACTCGGGAGAAATAGCTTTACAAATGTTGGGTTCTTTTTTTCCTTTATTTGTTGAGAAAATGAAAAAATTTGCGCTAAAGCTACGTCTTATTGAAGAAAAAGGACTGTTTTTATTTTCACTGCCCAATTCTAATAAATTCTATGAAACATCTGTAGGGTCAAAATGCTCACTACACCCCTAGATGCATTCCTCAGGAGGTGTAGTTTCCTAAATGGAGTCCCTTTTTGGGCGTTTTCATTGTTTTGTCCCCTCAGGGGCTTTGCAAATGTGACCTGGCCTCCGCAAATCATTCCTGCTAAATGTGATCTCAAAAAGTCAAATAGTGCTCTTTCCCTTCTAAGCCCTGCCGTGTGTCCAAACAGCCGTTTATTACCACATGTGGGGTATTGTTTTACTCGGGAGAAATTGCTTTACAAATTTTGTGGTGCTTTTTCTCCTTTAGTCCTTCTGGAAATGAGAAAAAATTAGCTAAACCTACATTTTCTTTGAAAAAATGTAGATTATTATTTTCAGGGCCTACTTCCAATAATTTCTGCAAAAAAACTGTGGTGTCAAATCGCTCACTATACCCCTAGATAATTTCCTCAATGGGTGTTGTTTCCAAAATGGGGTCACTTGTGGGGGGTTTCCACTGTTTTATCCCCTCAGGGGCTTTGTAAATGTGACATGGCCTCCGCAAACCATTCCTGCTAAATTTGAGTTCCAAAAGCCAAATGGCGCTCTTTCCCTTCTCAGCCTCGCCGTGTGTCCAAACAGCCGTTTATTACCACATGTGGGATACTGTTTTACTCGGGAGAAATTTCTGTACAAATTTTATGGTGATTTTTCTCCTTTAGTCCTTGTGGAAATGAAAAAAAATTAGCTAAACCTACATTTTATTTGAAAAAATGTAGATTTTCATTTTCACAGCCTACTTGCAAAAATTTCTGCAAAAAACCTGTGGGGTCAAAATGCTCACTATACCCCTAGATAATTTCCTCAAGGGGTATAGTTTCCAAAATGGGGTCACTTGTTTGGGGTTTTCACTGTTTTGTCACCTCAGGGGCTTTGTAAATGTGACATGGCCTCCGCAAACCATTCCTGCTAAATGTGAACTCCAAAAGCCAAATAGTGCTCTTTCCCTTCTCAGCCACGCCGTGTCTCCAAACAACCGTTTATTACCACATGTGAGGTATTGTTTTACTCGGGAGAAATTGCTTTACAAATTTTGCGGTGCTTTTTCTCCTTTAGTCCTTGTGGAAATGAGAAAAAAAATCGCTAAACCTACATTTTCTTTGAAGAAATGTTGATTTTAATTTTCACCGCCTACTTCCAATAATTTCTGTAAAAAACCTGTGCGGTCAAAATGCTCACTGTACCCCTAGATAATTTCCTTGAGGTGTCTAGTTTCCCAGATGGGGTCACTTTTGGGGGATTTTGACTGTTTTGGCACCGCAAGAGCCCTTCAAACCTGACATGGTGCCTAAAATATATTCTAACAAAAATAAGGCCCCAAAATCCACTAGGTGCTCCTTTGCTTCTGAGGCCGGTGCTTCAGTCCAGTAGCACGCTACGGCCACATGTGGGATATTTCCTAAAACTGCAGAAACTGGGCAACAAATATTGAGTTGCATTTCTCTGGTAAAACCTTCTGTGTTATAAAAAAAATTGTATTAAAAATGTATTTCTGCAGAAAAATATGAAATTTGTAAATTTCACCTCTACTTTGCTTTAATTCCTGTGAAATGTTTAAAGGGTTAAGACATTTTCTAAATGCTGTTTTGAATACTTTGAGGGGTGAAGTTTTTAAAATGGGGTGACTTTTTTGGGGTTTCTAATATATAAGGCCCTCAAAACCACTTCACAACTGAACTGGCCCCTGTAAAAATGGCCTTTTGACATTTTCTTGAAAATGTGAGAAATTGCTGCTAAAGTTCTAAGCCTTGTGAGGTCATAGAAAAATAAAAGGATGTTCAAAAAACGATGGCAATCTAAAGTAGACATATGGGTGATGTTAATTAGCAACAATTTTGTGTGGTACAACTGCCTGTCTTACAAGCAGATACATTTAAATTGAGAAAAATGCTAATTTTTTAAATTTTTCGCTAATTTTTGGTGTTTTTCACAATTAAATACTGAACATATCGAGCAAATTTTGCCAGTAACATAAAGTCCAATGTGTCACGAGAAAACAATCTCAGAATCGCTTGGATAGGTGAAAGCATTCCGGAGTTATTACCACATAAAGTGACACATGTCAGATTTGAAAAATGAGGCTCTGTCAGGAAGGTCAAAAGTGGCTAAAGAGGGAAGGGGTTAAAGGAAAAACGAATAATTAAATGTTTATGACACTTAAATCCAATGTGCATAATAATTTGGAACGCGGTGTACATTCTGTTTGATGCTTTTTGGGTATATACCCTAGGATCAGCCCATGTAATTTGAATACATTTTCCTTTCATACCTTTTACGTGTTTGGGCCATATTGATTCATGCTGCATTTTCGGTTAGGTTGATATATTAACAGCACTGGCACCGGCTACATCAGCTGCTCTTTCTTCTGTTGTATATACAGAGCTAAAAAAAACATTTAGTAACTCTGCCTTCTCTTGATCTCCTGTGACAAACTCCCCATTACCATTATCTAGGGGTCCTACATGTTCAGACGTTGGCTTTTTTGTATTTATATACTTGAAGAATTTTTTGTGATTTGTTTTACTATCCTTGGTCACCTGCCTTTCATTTTGTATTTTTGCTGATTTTAATACCTTTTTACAGATTTTATTAAGCTCTTTATAATTTATAAAAGCTACTGCTGTGTCATGTCAATGGCTGCGGGCCGTCAGGTTTACTCACCGCCTGACGGCCGCAGCTATGGATCGGCGAGCGCTGGCCCCAGTCTCTCCCTCAGGAGACGCCAGCGCTCACTTCCACTCACCTCAGCCGGGTCCCGTAGGGTGCGCACCGGACTTTAATGCTAAATTAGCTCATGAGCACCCTGGACTATAAGAGGGGCCCAGCCCCTTCCTGCAATGCCTGAGCATTGTTGTCGTACCCTAAGTTTGTATTGCAAATGGTCTCCTAAGGTTTTCCAGCTCCCAGTGTTCACTGTTCCTGTATCCCGTGCTATCCTGGTCAAGTGCCATGCAGTGCTGTAGTCATGGTGTGCCATATGCTATGCCTGTCCTACTACTCCACGCCTGACGTCTACCTGCTGCCTAGTCCCAGCCGAACCTGCTTTGCTATTGTCCGAGCTGCCACAGGTACCCTATACGAACTATGGACTCTGCGACCTGTTGGCCAGCTGCCATACCGTCAAGGTGGTACGGCCCAGTGGGTCCACGAACCCTACGTGACAAGCTGTACCCTCAGATTTGTGTTGTTCAAATGCCCTTTTTTGTCATAAATTGCCCTTTTTACAGAAGGTGTAAGCCGTGTGGGGTTTAATTTTAGTAGTTTATACTTGTTACCTATAGGAATAAATTTTGCACTATAATTACCCAAAGTAGATTTTAAGAGCTCCCATTTATCATTTGTACCATTATTTGACATTAGTTCTTCTCAGTCTATGTCCTGAATTGCAGCCCTCATCCTGGGGAAATTGGCCTTCTTAAAATTAAGTGTTTTTGCCCACCCAGTCTGTGTTTGTTTTTTACATTATAGGTAAAATGTAACGAACATTGACATTCCCAACAAGCTCTGCATTATTAGAAATGACCAGATCCAACAGAGCTTCACCTCTAGTCGGGTCTTCCACAAACTGGCCCATAAAATTTTCCTGCAACAGGTGAGGAAATTTCTCCCCTTTGCAGTTGAAGTTGAACCATGACTCCAATTAATATCCCGGTAATTAAAATCTCACGTTATCACTACAGTACCCCCCTGTGCAGCCTGCTCCATTTGTTTATATATTTGACCTTCTATCTCTTCAGCAGTGGTTTAGCTAGGGGGGGGGGGGCAGGCGGGGCATGTGCCCCGGGCTCAACTAAGAGATGGTAGGGGGTCGCCAGGCCGGGTGCACAGGGCCGCACCTACCATGAGGCAGGATGAGCTGCTGGTCTCTGGCGACAGCCTGTAGAATTGTGTGGGGGCGGCAAAAGAGAGGCCACCCACACGCTGTAAGCATTGGACCAGTGTGCTGGAAACCTCACTTGCTGCATCACGCAGGACTTGCTTCTCCATCCTGCATGTCCCTTCTCTGCTCCAGCTGTTCTATCATTAGCTGTCAGCAGTCGGGGACAAGCGGATAGAGGGGGAGGAAGTCTGCAGAGACAGGACAGGCAGAGAGCAGGTCAGGGAAGTTCACATCAGGCTCTCCTCCTGTCACATCTGCTGAAGCACTGATAATAGCTAGAAGATATCAGAGCCTGGTGTGCTCTCTGCCCAACCTCCTCTCGGGGCAGCACTGTATCTGCAGGCTCTCTTCCCCTCCTACTATCTATCTATCTATCTATCTATCTATCTATCTATCTATCTATCTATCTATCTATCTATCTATCTCATATCTCTCTGTCTAAATCTGCAACAAATGTCAAGTCCCCAAAAAATATCCCAGTATTTTAATAATAGTTAAAAAAAATACTCGCCTCCCTGGTGCTCCTGTGGCAACATGTCCCTGGTCCTCTGGATGGTCTCTGTACAGCTGGGATCCTGTAATGACGTTTCATCACATTTGACCGCTGCAACCAATCACAGGATCCCAGCTGTACAGAGACCATCCAGAGGACCAGGGACGTGTTGCCACAGGAGCACCAGGGAGCCGAGTATAGTCTTTTATTTTTTTTTTATCTCCACTGGTTTCCACAGCACGATTTGGTTCAGATTTTCTGGCAGATTTCCCTGCGAATTCTGGGTTGGATTTGCTGCAGAATTTTCTGCAGCAAATTTAAACATGTGTACATACCTTAAATGGACACAAGTTACAAATGCTCCAGTAGTTTTATGCCACATAAAAACAAATGCAAACCCCCCCCCCCAAAAAAAAAACCATATACCTGAGCACAGTGTGAAAACGCACAGTGTGAGGCGCCATTTAAGTTTTTGCCTCTCGTGGCAAAAAAGCTTGAATTGGCCCCTCAGGTGCAGATACGATTGCATACTCCTCCTGGAGCGGAATCCCCCTGATGTCACTATCCATATATCAGCAGTGGCGTCAGGGACCCCTCCTGCAGGAGAGAAATCATACTTCCCGCTATCCCTGACGGACGGGGGTATGTCCCGCAGTCAACTGTATCTGAATCCCCAGGACAAAGATACAATTGAACTTAATGCTGAAGCATTAGTTAAGAGTGGAGGAGCAGAGGGAGCTGTGCCCAGGGAAGCCCTTGACGTCACTGTCCATATAAGGACAGTGACTTCAGTGGCTCATCTGAAGTAGAATCCCCGTTGCTGACACTCTGACAGGGGATTCCGCTCCAGGAGTAGCCCCTGACGTCACTATCCATATATGAACAGAATCCCCGGCCTGTGCTCTGCCTGAGCATTCCGCTCCTAGAAGGAGTCTCAATGGCGCAATCTACAGGGGGGAGGGGGTAGCGCTATCTACAGGAGGTGTGGCACTATCTACAGTGGCACTATATAGGGGCACTATCTACAGAGGACACTGGCGCTAGCTACATGGGTACTGTCTGTGGCCACTATCTACGTGGGCACTGTGGCCCTATCTACATGGGCACTGACACTAGAGGCATCTAAGGGGGCATTGTACGGCATGGGGGCATCTAAGGCAGCATTATACTGTATTGGGCAGCTATGGCAACATTATATTGTATGGGGCAGCTGTAGGGGCATTCTACTGTATGGAGGCAGCTATAGGACATTATACTGTATGGGGCAGCCTTGGGTGCATTAAGCTATATGGGGCATTATACTGTATGGGCTATTATGTTGTATGGGAGCAGCTATAGGGGCATTATGCTGTATGGGGGAATTTAATTTGGCATTATACTTCATGGGGGCATCTGTGTGGGCACTGTACTGTATAGGGGCATATGTGTGGGAATTATACTACATGGGAGAATTTGTGTGGGCATTATACTGTATAGGTGCATCTATGGGGGCATTATGCTGTATGGTGACAGCTATGGGGCTTTATACTTTATGGGGGCATTATACTGTGTGGAGGCAGCTAGAGGGCATTATACTGTGTTGCTATGCGCGCCTCATCGGTTCTTCCTCTTTGTGATACTTGAAAGTTTGGAGTTATAGATTAATCCCCGGCCAAAACGTTGCCGACACTTTTCCCGGGGATTCCACTACTGGAGAAGCCTCTGAGTTCACTATCCATATATGGACAGTGACGTCAGGGGCACCTCTAGGAAGCCCCAATGGAGCTATGTATAGGGAGGAGGGGTGTAGTGCTATCTACAGGAGGGTGTGTGGCACTATCTACAGGGGGGTGTGTGGCACTATCTACAAGGGGAGGTGTGGCACTTTTTGAAGGGGGGTTGTGTGGCACTATCTACAAGGGGAGGTGTGTTGCACTATCTACAGGGGGCTGTTCATTATGTTACCATATAGTCTCATTAGCCTCAGATATACAATCTGTTTAGTCCGGCACTGACCTCTTTATTTATTTTCTTTTAATTAATTGTTATGTTAACTACTTTATATATATAACTATATTGCTTGTAAAATGTACAAGTGGTTTTATGCTTGAAAAAAAGTGGAAAAACAAAAATTGCATCTCATTGATTGGTAGAGAAAGCAAATATGGCGAGGGAGAAGAAGTCAAGAAACTGAATCTTTGCCCCGGATGCTGGAGAACCCTTCAGTTATATTGGTGGGACTATAGGTTGCACCAAAAGTAATTTTTTTAGTATTTACCTCACTTTGTAATTCCACCCACGAGGTTTAAACAGTCTTCACCCACTATTGTCTCTTTCACACTCATACACCACCAACTTTCCTATTTGCCCTGTCTTTCCGAAACAGTGTAAAACCCTGTAGATTTACAGCCCAGTTGTGTGAAGTGTCCAGCCATGTTTCAGCAACACCAACTATATCTATATGTTTCTCCAGTACCACGGCCTCCAGCTCCCCCATTTTGCTTTTTAGACTTCTGGCATTTCTGAACATGCACTTTAACTTTAAATTTTTTAATTTCAGTATCAGAAATGTGATTGTTTGACATTATTTTTTATATCTCCTTATCTGGTCCTCTCCCCACAATCTATTTCTCCCCTCACCAATATAGTCTGACCCCTCTCTAACCTAACTACCCCTTTATTTTATACATTGACCTCCCTTCTCAGCCTTAGTTTAAATACTCCGCCACCCCAGCTAGAATTCTCTCCCCCAGCACAGTGGACCCCTTCCATTTAGGTGCAAATCATCTGCTGAATACAGTTTGTACCCCAATGAAAAGTCAGCCCAGTGCTTTAGGAAACCAAAGCCTTCTCCTCTACACCAAGACTTCAGCCATGCATTTAACTCCCTGAGCTCCCGCTGTCTTTCCTGTGATGTGCATGGCACGGGCAGTATTCCTGAGAATACAACCTTGGCGGTCCTTCCCTTCTGCCTCGATGCGTGAAAATTGTCCCGTACTGTAATCATGTTTTCAGTACGGGACAGTAGTTCCACGGAGAGGCAGGGACACCTAGCGTCATAGTGTGCAGTGTGTTCGGTCCGGGAAATGCGGCCGAAACACGGACCGTATATCACGGACCGAACACGCTCGTGTGAATTAGGCCTAACAGCTATTTATGGCAGGACATAGTCATAACAGAAAAGGAAAAAAAAAAGCTTTCAGGGCACAATTTTATCTTGAATGAATTTCAGGCCCTATTCCACTTTCTATAACTTTGGGTTATATCCCAAAATGACTCAATCTAGAAAAGTAGACTTCCCTCCCTCCCAAAAGAAAGTAATAAAAAAAGAAATCTCTAAATGAACCCTACATTTTGGCCTCTCCTAAATATACAGCGAAGCTGCTTCCCTTAAAAAAAAGAGGTGTACAGAAAAATAAAATCCTAAATAAATCATGCATTTTAACTTATAATTCACAAAAATAATGTGCAACGGTGCGATAAATTTCAAAACAGGAACTTATGCATAGACCAGGGTTGGAAGGACAAGCAGAACAATAATATCGTGACTCACTTCGCTGTCCTCGTTTGCTGCAGAACCATTTTTGGTGTTGAAGGTATTTTTGGTGTTGAAGGGATGGGGTGTAAAAAATGTTTTTCAACAAGTCGGCGTACATCCTCTGACTCATGGACTACTCTCTGGTCTGCAGATTGAAATAGGAGGAGATCTTCAATCACTTTCTCCTGAAATGTAAAGAATGTAGCCCTACCCCCTGATGTTTTGTACAGGACAAATGCAGTGTTCATCGCAACCTGGATGAGGTATATTGCCACTTTCTTATACCATGTTCTGGTTTTCCTTTTAACCAGATAAGGTTGTAACATCTGGTCACACAAATCTACCCCAGCAATGAATTTGTTATAGCCGATGACACACACAGGCTTTTGTCTATCTGCAGAGGCCCCACGTTCTCTGACAGTTTATTTTGCACTTGAATGGATAGTGCTGATCATGTAGACATCCTTGCGGTCACGAAATTTTAAAGCCAGCATCTTCTCAATTTGAAAAATGCATGACTCCCCCTTTGGTAGTTTTTTAATTCAAATAATTTTTATTGAGATTTTTCAGACAAATAAAACATTACAACAGTACAACATGGTGTTAATGCAAGTCTGTCTTGTTAAAAGAAAAGGACAATTAGAAAGGGGTTCAGAATATAATCTTGTATAACATACAGTAAAGCAATATTGAATATTATAATATTATAAGTCCACTACAACACGACCCATTAGCACATGGACTCGTCGCATCATAATGAACCAATTGGCCTCGTAAACCCCTTCAAACACCTGTGCTGACAGAGCAGAGCATAGTACACCAACAGCAGCAGTAACAGTAACAGAGAATAACAAAACAGAAAGTAACAAAAGAAAACTTGTCGAATTACCATGAACAGAGTGTTTAGACATGTTGCGTTTGTGTGGGACGTGGACAGAAGGATGATCTGACCCAGGCTGCCCAATATTCGTTAAACGAGAGGATTGAGAAATTACCGAACACTATTGCTTTTTCATATATAAAAGTGGTATTGATTAGTGCGATGAGTTCTGGGATAGGAGGAACTTCAGGTTTTTTCCAATATCTCGTTATCACCAGTTTAGCCATTACCAGAATTTTACAGACAAGTCTCCTGTTACTCCAGGGGATATTTTCCAAATCTAGGAATAGCAAGGACATATGTGGCATACAAGGTAATCTCATGGAGAACACATCCTCCAGGAGCTTGTACACTCCCACTCAATATTGCTGGATAATGGGGCATTCCCATAACATAAGTGTAAGAGAACACTTGTGGCCGCAGTTCCGCCAACACAGTGCGCTAGAAGCAGGGTACATTCTCTGTAAGCGGTCTGGTGTGTAGTACCACCTAAACAAGGTTTTATTTGCGGCTTCTAAATGCGAAACACACTTGAACGACATATGTATCCATTTCAAGGCCGAGACCACTGGTCATGTGTGAAAGAAGTCTCCAACTCTCTTTCCCAGGCAACTATCGGGGTCGTTTTCTCAAAGACCGAGTGATAAAACATTGAGCAATATAAGTGTTTTAGGCCCTTCATACATTTAATGAAGCTGTTCACTAATAATAAATTCCCCTGGAACAGGAGACCTGCATGACTCTGTGTAAAGTGTTTAACTCTGATATACCTGAATAATTCATTTTGAGGGAGAGAAGAGGACTTAGTCAGGTCAGCAAAACTCAGTAATGCGTCCTTATGAAACAATTGATCACATGTCTTGATGCCGTGTGCCTTCCATTTACTAAGGTCTAAATCGACATTTGCTAATTCTAGAAAGTCTATTGGAATGTATGATCTAGGTATGTCTAATGCGTCTGAGGCCTTCACGTGCATATGTGCCCAACATTCCACAGTTGCTTTGGTGAGAGGGGACAGTCCCCCTGGAAGTGGTAAGCCTGCTAGTGGTAGGCACAATAAGGCCTTCAGGTGCTTTGAGCCTATATATGACGCTTCAATCTGTACCCAATGTTTCGAGAGGTCTTCTTTCCTCCAATACACTGCTTGTGCGGCTAAAGTCGCCACATAGTAGCTATTTAAGTGAGGAACGCCCAAACCCCCCGAGGCCTGAGTTTTATACATGACCTGAGTGGCAATTCTCGGCCTCTTCTTCTCCCAAATGAAGGACTGAGTACGTTTAAAATATGAGGCAGAGATCGCAATAGGGAGAGTCCTAAAAAGGTACAATAGTTTTGGCAGAACCAACATCTTGAACGCCGCTATCCTACCCAACCAGGAGACCTCCACCTTCAGCATTCTATCGATATCCGCCTGAATCACCTTGTTGATTGGTATATAATTTGCTTCAAATAAATCTTTGTGTTTTTTGGTCAGACGAAGACCCAAATATATTATCTCTTTCATGTTCCATACAAAATTGTATCTGGACTTCATAAAATGCAGGGAAGACGGGGAGATATTCAAAGGAAGGATCTGAGATTTCGTAGCATTAAGTTTATACAAGGAGACCCTGCTGAAGTGTAGTAAACAATCCATCACTGCTTCTAAGGAGGTCTCCGGGTTAGACAATGATAAAATTACATCATCTGCATAGAGTGATATGGTGTGGGTCTTTGATCCTATTTTAATGCCCTGGACTGCCTGGTGTAATCTGAGAAGTTGGGCCAACGATTCTATAGAGAGAACGAATATGAGGGGTGACAGTGGACACCCCTGTCTAGTGCCATTAGTAATTTTAAAATCTTGGGATAGAACCCCATTCGTATAAATTTTTGCAGAGGGGTCCGAATACAGGGCCTGAATAGCCGACATTATAGTCCCTGTAAACTCCATTTTCTGTAGTGTTGCAAATGCATAAGACCATGAAATACGATCGAAGGCTTTTTCAGCATCCAATGCAAGCAAAACAGAAGGGATCTGGTGTTGTTCAATGTGGTGTAACAGCCCTACGATCCGTCTTGTGTTGTCTGAGCCTTGTCTCCCCTTTATAAAGCCAGTCTGGTCATCTACTATGAGGTGGGGCAGGAGAGGGGCCAATCTGCTTGCAATAGTGGAAGCGTAGATTTTTAAATCAATGTTAAGTAGAGAAATCGGCCTAAAATTTTGGGGTTGATCATTAGGTTTCCCTGGTTTTGGTAAGGTGATTATTAAAGGCTCTTGATTTTCTTTGGGGAAAGAACCAGACATCTGTACTGAATGAAAAAGTTTGCATAAGTAAGGAGTGAGGGTCTCCCTAAAAGATTTATAGTATGCATTCGTGAGGCCATCTGGACCAGGTGCTTTGTCCGAGGATAATTTAAGAATAACTTTGTGTATTTCAGCCTCAGAAAATGGGACATTCAGGCTCTGTATTTGGTCCTCCGTGAGTTTTGATAAGGGGATGTCCTGTAAGAAGGTTTGAATGTCCTCTTTAGTAGGGTGTGATACAAATGGATCTGTTTTTAGATTATAGAAGGTCTTAAACTGATTTGCAATTTGTAGCGGGTGTTCAATATGGGCACGAGAGGTAGGGTCTAGTAAAAAGGGGATTTTCGTTTTTTGCCTCTCTTGCTTAAGGCGGGAAGCTAATAGTTTGCCGGCTTTGTTATTTTGTGAGTAGTAACGAATTTTAGTTTTGCGCAATGTCTTCTCATATTCAGAAACCATCGCTAGATGCAATTCTTGACGGACGCTACGTAGGCTCTCGGCTTGTTGGGCTGAGAGCGAGGCCTTGTTTAACGCCTCTAAGGCATACAATCGCTCCGTGAGGCCGGTGATTATGGCTACCCGTTGCTTCCGTTCGCTATGTCCCATGCGGATTAAGGACCCCCGAATGTACGCCTTATGTGCATTCCACAGTGTGCTAGCCTGTACATCCCCCGTATCATTAATCATAAAATATTAATTTAGGTCTCTCAAGATGTCCTGTTTATATTTAGAGTGAGCAAGAAGGTATGGGTTGCATCTCCAGACAAAGGCATTATTGGCATTATTGTGTTCTTGTAATGTAAGGGTTATGGCTGCGTGGTCGGACCAAGTAATCCCTTCAATCGTGCAATTTACCATACAGAGCAAGGAATTCTTGTCAATAAGGAACATGTCTAACCTAGAAAAGCAGTTGTGTGGACTGGAGTAGAACGTATAGTCCCATTCTGTACCATGATGCAGTCTCCAACTATCATATAGGTCCTCCCGCTGAATTAAGGTTTTTAAAAGGGGTTGTCCCAATCTGGCACTAGAGGTGGAATCTAAAGTTGCCTCCATCACCATATTAAAGTCCCCGCATACGATTACCCTGCCATCTTTATGTTTGTTTAGGGCTCTAAACACTTTATGCGTGAATCGTAACTGCCGCGTGTTAGAAGCATATAGGTTAACCAAGGTAGTTTTTACGTTGTTAATGAGGCACACCAACACAATGTAACGGCCTTTAGGATCTATCTGGGCGTGAATCATATGGAATGCTACAGTGTTCCCAACAGCGATCATTACCCCTTTGGATTTATTGTGGAAGTGGGAATGGAAGACATGTGGGAAAGCCAAGGATTTAACACGGTGTGCGTCCTTAGCAAGGAGGTGCGTTTCTTGTACACACAGGATATCACAGGCCATTGATTTGGCCTCTTTCCACATAAAATTACATTTTTGAGGGGTATTAAGCCCATTCACATTTAGAGACGCTATTTTAAGTGTCATTGGTACATTGTGATCAAAATGCTGGAACTCCTCCTCCAACGCCCTACCATCAGGAGCCCCGACCAACCCAACATTCCCACATACAAACAGACCCAGAGAAGAAGCTGCCTATGAGTCCATTGACCCGCGTATAGATAGAGGAGAAAAATCGAGATTAGGATTAGTAGTTTCAAAAGATCATACAATCTGCCCATAAGCTTGTGGTACAACTTAGTCATATATGAAGCATAGTTTCCAACAAATAAGTCATACATAACATAAAACAAAAGAACAGCCAAGGCTGCCAAACATACGTGTACAGGGGGGAAAAAAGTCATTGTGAAGTGGAGTTCAAGGTGGACGTCTTGTGCACCAAGTGTTGCAGTGCTGAGCTTTTTCCAAAAGGCATCCAATCACCATCAATTGCGCTTGCAGGTTTTTCGGGAGACCTGTTGTCAGTCAACCATCAATTGGCGTGGAGGGTTTGTTCCTGCTGTGGCCGGGGGGTGAATCTTTATATTCCACTGTTGTAACAACTGCAGACCTTCTTCCAGTGTCCCAATGATATGCATAGTGTTGTGGCGTTTCACCAGAAGCTTCACCGGGAAACCCCATCGATACATAATTTGGTTTTCCCTAAGTGCTGCCGTAATGGGGGTCAGATTCCTTCGCAATTGCAGAGTTGCGGCCGATAGGTCTGTGAAGACCAAAATCTTGCTAAAACGAGATGGTATCTGATCCTTTTTCTTAGTGGCCTGCATCAGGCTTTCTTTGATATGAAAAAAATGAATGCGCGCTATAACATCCCGCGGGACATCCTCGGAAAGATGTTTAGGTCGGGGGAGACGATGTATTCGGTCAATAATCAAGTCCCTTTGTGAACTCTCAGGCAGCATGCTTTTGATAAAATCTTGCGCAAATGCATTAAGATCTTGAGGGTTAACTTCTTCAGGTATACCCCGAAATTTTACATTATTGCGCCGTGATCTGTCCTCCATGTCCGCCATTTTGGCCTTGACTTGGGCTAAATCATCCGCCATATCGTAATGCGCATCAATCAAGTCGTTGTGAGATGATGTGACCTCACCCATTTTGTGCTCTAGATGTTGCGCTCTGTGTTCCACTTCTTGCACAGAGGCAGACAGAGGGTTAATAAGGCTTGCCATTCCTGCATGCAGGGATTGCTGTAATGCTAACAACATATTCTTCAACATCAGTTCAGTAACTGGATTAGAAGAGGACGGTAAACTGCCTAAAAAATCACATGAGGCATCTAGTGGGGTCTGTGATGTAAAAGCTGAAGGGAAAGGAGATTGTCTTACCCCATCTGAGGGCTGAGCAGGGCTGAGCAGGTTATTTCTCTGCGTGTCAGGGCTCCTGCCGGAGGGAGAAGATGGCGCCGAAACGACTGGCCCACGTGATGCAGAGCGTAGAGAGCGGGTGTCGGCATGCAGGGATTGCTGTAATGCTAACAACATATTCTTCAACATCAGTTCAGTAACTGGATTAGAAGAGGACGGTAAACTGCCTAAAAAATCACATGAGGCATCTAGTGGGGTCTGTGATGTAAAAGCTGAAGGGAAAGGAGATTGTCTTACCCCATCTGAGGGCTGAGCAGGGCTGAGCAGGTTATTTCTCTGCGTGTCAGGGCTCCTGCCGGAGGGAGAAGATGGCGCCGAAACGACTGGCCCACGTGATGCAGAGCGTAGAGAGCGGGTGTCGGCATCGTCATGGCGCGACCCGGGCCTCGCCACCGGGATAATCCCCTTCATCAGGGGTAAGCTTAAAGTCCCCACCGGGTCCGAACTGCGTCGTTGTAATCTCGGCTATATCTGCCGACGGCGGCTCTGAGGTGAGTGATCCGGCATGAGAGCCTGTGTCCGCAGCGTCTCCGTTCTCCAGCGGTATGAGGGGATAGAAGTCGGTGAGTTTCACCGGTTTAGTGACTGGACGTCTCCTCCTCGGCATCTCCTGAGTTCAGCCGCAAAAAGCACTGGTGTAGGGTTCAGTTATAAGGCTGTCAGCCGTCGCTTTAGGTCGCTGGGTGCAGGAGCTCTTCTATCAGGCGTCCATCTCTCTCCACAGCAAAGCCACGCCCCCCCTTTGGTAGTTTTTTATTTACAAGTTGACGTGGGAAACCTTTGCGATTTCTGCGTATTGTGCCACAGGCTCCGGTGTTGGCACTATGACGGGCGCTAAACAATGGCACACTGGTATAAAAGCTGTAAGTGTATATATGATACCCCTTGTGTAGGAAAGGGCCCACTAAATCCCACATGATCTTACCAGTGGTACCAATATTTGGAGGGCACCCTGGTGGATTCAATTTACTGTCTTTACCCTCGTAGATCTTAAACGCACACGTGTAGCCAGTAGTGCTTTCACATAACTTATAGATCTTTACCCCGTACTTTGCGCTTTTTGAGGGTATGTATTGGCGAAATGGGAGACGCCCTTTGAAATTCATTAGAGATTCATCCACTGCTACATTTTGTTCAGGGGTATATGCTCCTAAAAAGGAAGAATTAAGAAAATTTAAGAAAGGCCTTCATTTATACAGCTGGTCACGGCTTCTGCTGCTGGAAGGGGGTGCCTGTAGGTTGTCACTGAAGTGGAGAAATCGCATAAGTATTTCATACCCACTGAGTGACATAATGCCAGCCTTTTCACCAGCTAACACTAAGCCACGCCTTAGTAATGGATGCTGTCAATCAGACAGAGGCCATTACTAAGGCAGTAGTAATATAATTGAAAAAAAAACAGAGAAGCATAAATAGTTTTTATTGAAAATAAGGGTGGATTCACACGAACGTGTATTGGGTCCGTGCGGGCCGCGTGGTTTTCACGCACCACGCACAGACCAATACAAGTCTATGGGGCAGTACAGACAGTCCGTGCTTTTTGCGCAGCGTTTGTCCGCTGCGCAAAAAGCGCGACATGGTCAATATCTCCGCGTATTTCACGCATCACGCACCCATTGAAGTCAATGGGTGCGTGAAAACCACGCAGGTCGCACGGAAGCACTTCCGTGCGAACTGCCTGTTTCGCGCACCAGCTGTCAAAAGGATGAATGTAAACAGAAAAGCACCACGTGCTTTTCTGTTTACAAACATCCAAACGGAGTGTCTTTGAGATGAGCGAACCCGGACAACCGAACCGAACCCGGCAAAAAAATTTCCGGTACGCGACGTCAGGAGATAGTCACTGTCCAGGGTGCTGAAAGAGTTAAAACTGTTTCAGTACCCTGGACAGTGACTTCCGATCCCAATATACATGAACGTGTTAAAAAAAAAAAAGAAGTCAGGGACTTCTCCTGGACTAATATTACCGGCCACAGCGCCGGGGAATCCGCTTCAGAAGTCCCTGACATCACTGTCCATATATGGACAGGGACGTCAGGGACTTCTCCTGGAGCAGAATCACCGGTCACAACGCCGGGGATTCTGCTTCAGAAGTCCCTGATGTCACTATCCATATATGGACAGTGAAGTCAGGGACTTCTCCTGGAGCGGAATCCCCGGAAACCGCTTTGGCCAAAGCTGTGCCTGGGGATTAGGGATTCAGCTCCTACAGGGAGCAACAAAATACCCTCCTCGTCCTGCTCACATGCACTTCGCACTGTGAGGAGGAGAAGAGAACGAGCGAGCAGCACAATGCAGGGCCGTCACTCGGATCACATCTCCTCCCTCACAGGCTTCTTGCAGGTCGGGCTATGGGCGGAGCTAACTGTTCATCTATCTCGGAAACAACGTGGTGTCCTCTCAACTGTGCCTCGGACACCACGTTCTTATATATATTGAGCAAGGACGTGGTGTCCAATCAACTGTGATCCAATCAACTGTGCCTCGGAAACTACGTGGTATCCTTAACTGTGGTGTCCGCACCACGTCCTTCCCGATTATATATAAGCTATATATATATATATATATATATATATATATATATATATATATATATATATATATATATATATACACCAAAAATATTCAAATGAAACAGCACTCGTGTAGTAAAGTAGTGGGTGCAAAGCGACTAGAGCTTAAAGAGGCTCTGTCACCAGATTTTGCAACCCCTATCTGCTATTGCAGCAGATAGGCGCTGCAATGTAGATTACAGTAACGTTTTTATTTTAAAAAAACGAGCATTTTTGGCCAAGTTATGACCATTTTTGTAGTTATGCAAATGAGGCTTGCAAAAGTCCAAGTGGGTGTGTTTAAAAGTAAAAGTCCAAGTGGGCGTGTATTATGTGCGTACATCGGGGCGTTTTTAATACTTTCACTAGCTGGGCGCTCTGAAGAGAAGTAACATCCTCTTCTCTTCAGAATGCCCAGCTTCTGACAGTGCAGATCTGTGACGTCACTCACAGGTCCTGCATCGTGACGGCCACATCGGCACCAGAGGCTACAGTTGATTCTGCAGCAGCATCAGCGTTTGCAGGTAAGTCGATCTTACCTGCAAACGCTGAAGCTGCTGCAGAATCAACTGTAGCCTCTGGTGCCGATGTGGCCGTCACGATGCAGGACCTGTGAGTGACGTCACAGATCTGCACTGTCAGAAGCTGGGCGTTCTGAAGAGAAGAGGATGTTACTTCTCTTCAGAGCGCCCAGCTAGTGAAAGTATTAAAAACGCCCCGATGTACGCACATAATACACGCCCACTTGGACTTTTACTTTTAAACACACCCACTTGGACTTTTGCAAGCCTCATTTGCATAACTACAAAAATGGTCATAACTTGGCCAAAAATTCTCGTTTTTTTAAAATAAAAACGTTACTGTAATCTACATTGCAGCGCCTATCTGCTGCAATAGCAGATAGGGGTTGCAAAGTCTGGTGACAGAGCCTCTTTAATCCACAGCCAAGGATACCATACGAGAAAAAAGATTGCAGCACTCCAGCAAAAAAAAATCTGTGGTTTTATTTGTCCATGTTTAAAGCCAAGCAACATTTCGGTTCCACCATGGAACTTTATTCAAGCAAAGTGATACATGTAAACAAAGTGTATTTAACCCCTTAATGACCAGCCTATTTTGGACCTTAATGACCAAGCTATTTTTTACGTTTTTCAATCGTCGCATTCCAAGAGCTATAACCTTTTTATTTTTTCGTCGACATAGCTGTATAAGGTCTTGTTTTTTGCGGGACAAGTTGTATTTTTTAATAGCACCATTTTGAGGTACATATTATTTATTGATTAACTTTTATTAACTTTTTTTTTGGGGGGGAATAGAAAAAAATCTGAAATTTCGCCACTCTTTTTTGCGTCCTAAATCTACGCCGTTTACCGTGTGGTATAAATAACACAATAACTTTATTCAGCGGGTTGTTACGATTGCAACGATACCAAATTTGTATAGGTTTTGTATGTTTTACTACTTTTACACAGTAAAAACGCTTTTTTTTCTAAATTATTTGTTTTTGTGTCTCCATATTTGAAGAGCCGTAACATTTTTATTTTTTCGCCGATGCGGTTGTATGAGGGCTTTTTTATTGCGGGACGACTTTTAGTTTTTATTGGTACCATTTTGGAGTAGATGCGACTTTTTGATCACTTTTTAATCAAATTTTTTTAAAGTCAGGATTCACAGAAAACAGCAATTTTTCTGTCGTTTTTAATTTAATTTTTTACAGCGTTCACCGTGCGGGGTAAGTAATGTAATAGCTTTATAGTCGGGGTCGTTACGGACGCGGCGATACCAAATATGTGTAACTTTTTTACTTTATTTTGGTTTTTTAATAGTAAAGCATTTTGTAAGGGGAAAAAGTGGGTTTTTCATTTTTTTTCCACATATTTTTTCTAAACTTTTTTACTAGTCCCACTAGGGGACTATAATATGCGATTCGCTATTATAATACACTGCAATACTTCTGTATTGCAGTGTATTATGCCTGTCCGTTTAAAACGGACAGGCATCTGCTAGGTCATGCCTCCGGCATGATCTAGCAGGCATTCGCTCCAGGCAGACCTGGGGGCCTTTATTAGGCCCCCGGCTGCCATTGGAGACACAGACACTCGGCGATCGTAACGCCGGGTGTCGGTGGGAGAGAGAGGGAGCTCCCTCCCTCTCTCCAAAACCACTCAGATGCGGTGCTCGCTATTGAGCACCGCATCTGAGGGGTTAAACGGGTGAGATAGATACTAATATCGATCTCACCCGGCAGAGCAGGAACGCTCCTAGCCCTCAGCTGCCTCTGGCAGCTGAGAGCAGGGAGATTTGACAGCTCCCTGCTCTGTTTACTTATTCCGATGCCGCAACGTAAAAAGTCTATGGCATCGGAATAAGGCCCGTTAGTGACCGACGTAGAAACACGATGGGCCGGTCACTAACGGGTTAAGACATATGAACCAGTTACACCATTAATAATAATTAAAACATTAAAGTGACACACTGCATACAGTCATAGGTGTTCATATACATCATGGATATGATCAATGTATAAAGTGCATAACAATCATATAGTGCATATAAAACAAGTGCATAGTGTACATAACAGCGGGGAAAATATTAAAAACATTAATAGATCATTATTGACAATTGTATACCCGTATATCTGTAGTGGAGGAGGGACTTAAAACTGAACTGAGCATGCTCGGCTAATGAGCCAAACAACATGCTAAGCTGTACAACCAATCAGCACTCATGGAAGAACAGCCAATAGGCATGATGTTTATGTCATGCACAACGACGGTAACATGTTAAACAAAGCCGGTTGCAGTATGACTTACAGCACATGTGCTGTTCAACCTCCTGACAACATGGCGGCCATATTTGAAAAATACCTTGTATATTTTCTGTAGGAGTAATGAAGAAATAGCAAAATTGCCCTTGCTCCATCACATACCTCCCAACTTTCAAGTGTCGCAAAGAAGGCACATTTTTTTCCTTTAAAGCCACGTCTCTAATTCCGCCCATTCCCCACCCATACAGTGATTCAGCCCACACAGTATCATGCTCCCATAGTGCCTCCCACACAGTATGATGCCAAATAGCTTCTTCCACCCAGTATAATGCCCTCTAGCTGCATCCAAACAGTATAATGCCCCCATAGCTGCAACCATACAGTATAATGCATCCATACAGTATAAAGCCAACACAGATGCCCCCATACAATATAATACCCACACAGATGTCCCCATGCAATATAATGCCCACACATTTCCCCATACAGCATAATGCCCCATAGCTGCCCCCATACAGAATAATGCCCCCATAGCTGCCCCATACAGTATAATGCCCACACAGATGCCCCATATCATATAATGCCACATAGCTGCCCCATAAAGCATAATGCATGTTGTATACCTGCCCCCATACAGTATAATGCCCCCCACAGCTGCCCCATACAGTATAATGCCCCCCACAGCTGCCCCATGCAGTATAATGCCCCTATAGATTCCCTCATACAGTATAATGCCCCCTTAGCTGCCACAATACACTATAATGCCCCTACAGCTGCCCCATACAGTATAATGCCCCAAATCTGCACCCATACAGTATGCCACCTTAGCTGCCCCCATACAGTATAATGCCCCCTTAGCTGTCCCTACTGCCAGTGCCTATATATAAAGTGCCAGTGCCCATTTAGATAGTGCCATAGTGCCCATGTAGAAAGTGCCACACACAGTGCTCATGTAGATAGCACCACAGTGTCTTCTGTAGATACTGCCACAGTGCCCAAGTAGATAGTGCCACATTCCTCTTAAAGGTAGTGCCACACCTCCTGTAGATAACGCTACCCCCTCTGTAGCCATTGGGACTCCCTCTAGGAGCGGAATCCCCAGCCAGAGCATTTGGCAATGTGCTGGCTGGGGATTCCGCTCCAGGAGGAACCACTGACGTCACTGTCCATATATGGACAATGAAGTCAGGGATTTCCTCCAGGAGCGGAATCCCCAGGCAGAGCGTCGCCAATGCTCTGGCCGGGGATTCCGCTCCAGAATGAGCCACTGATGTCACTGCCCATATATGGACAATTACGTCAGGGGTTCCCTTGACTCAGCGCTTAAAGTAGCGCTGTGCCCAGGGAGTTCTCTGTACTAAAGCTAAAGCAGGGAGCTGACTGTTCCCTGCTTTAACATTGGATTCAACTGCATCTGCTTCGCAGATACAGTTGACATCAGGAGTCCGGGACATACTACTGGCCGCCCAGGACATCGGGACACTGCCCGAAATCCGTGACTGTCCCGCTAAATCCAGGATGGTTAGGAGGTGTGACATCAAGTCTAATTGCAAACATCTTTAAAGAAGTATAAAATGAGCAATATATATAATAGAGGCTCAGATATAGGGCACCATTATATCTATATTGTAAGCAATAAACAAAGGGAGATTTAGGCTGGTATATAAATCTATGGGACATAGAATAAATATTCATAAAGATACAGTGGGGTGAATAAAATAATTTGACTACACAGAAGTTTATTGCACAGAGATCTACATACGCTATCCTCTAGGACAACTCCTATTTTATGTGATCCCAATATACTCTGTCCACCTTTATGTGGAACAGAAATCATATGGGAGGGGAGCATTTGACCAGGATGTACCCCACTTTCGTGTGCAACCTGTATTGTACTCCCTACCTCCAGGGGGCGCAACGCTACAGAGCAGCACCAGTCCAAATTCTGGGGTGCATATTTTGAATGCAAGAATTTTTTATAGTAACGTAATGTAATTAAATTAACCTCCACTTTAATATACCAGCAAGCCCCATAGAAGTTAAGCCCCGCAGTTTGTACCCCCATACATTTAGTGCTCTCTGTAGCTAGTGCCACACAGCCCCCTCCCAGGTGGTGCCATACAGCCCCCTCCCAGGTAGTGCCACACAGCCCCCCTCCTCCCAGGTAGTGCCACACAGCCCCCCTCCCTGGTAGTACCACACAGCCTCCCTCCATGTAGGTAGCGCCTTTGGGGTTCCCTCTAGGAGTGGAATCCGCAGCCAGAGCATTGCTGATGCTCTGGCTGGGGATTCCGCTTCAGGAGAAACCCTATATTATAAAGGTACACAAGGAGTACATATAAAACTTAGCTTTTATTAAGCTGTTAAAATGTGGAACATCACACATTTACTTATAAAGACATATACTGACATACATAACATATAAGTGTCATTTAGGTATAGGGTATTAGCTCCTTGGTTTAGATTTTTGTTCAGAGTATAGTCAGAGTCTTATACAAGGATCGTATATTACATCCTTCCCCTCCTCTCTATAAGCATAGTCTAGCTCTTTGAGGTATTGAGGTCAGGTCTGCATTCAAATTGTGAACTGGAACATGTCCCTGATTTCTAACAGTTACATTTCACTAGATATAATTCCTACTCGTTTCACCCTATTAGGCTCTTCAGGGAGATGTCTGGAGTTACTGATGTGTAAATTCCTAGTGTTTGGCAGTGGCAGCGAGTGCCTCACTCTCACATGCTTTATTTGTCAGTTAGACCCTCCCCGTCTGGAGGCTCGGCCATGAACCTGCCAATCAGCGGAGAGCTTCATCTTCGTCATCGCCCTGCGTGATTCTCACTTCATCATTGGACCGATTATGTCAACATCCGTAAGGGGTTGTTTTTGCATCACCCCTATTGGCCTCTAGTTTTGTCTATCAGTTCTTGTCGTCCAGAACATTGTGCTCAGTTGCTATTAATCTTGCAGGTTCAAATAGGATGGCTCTTATATTATTGGAGATGTCTATCCCAGATCTTTATACACATCTTACGCTACAAAGGAAATTCCTGATAATGCATCCCATACATATACAGAGAGACTAATTACAGAGCTTGGACTTGTCTTGTCCTGCTCCTTCTCCCTCCAGGGATCAGGTTACATCAAAGTCAGTCTGTAGTCAGTTTGACCATTTTCTACACTAGACTGAATTCATTAGTCATATTCATCATGTCTACATGTACATAATTATTCATGTTTGTCATGTCTACATGTACACATGTGGTTGCATATATGTAACAGAACACCATCCATGTATACTCAGAGTAGAGAATATTATACAGATGATCAGATGTTCCATTGTCACATTATTATGTTTCATATCCCAGGTCAGATCGTATCTTTTGCAGTCCTTACGGTTATTCTGATCGAAGGTGAGGGAAGATATAGTCAATCAGTCATTTCCCATCATTTCAATGTTGGATATTGTCTAGATCAAGTTGACTCCTAGTTATATCAGAAAACGCAATCCTTATAGGAAATATGCAAAATTTACATTTTTATTCAAACCGTCTGGAGATAACGATATCATCTTTTATATCCATCTCAACTCTGTCTGTAATAATAATTTATCCCAGTTGCCACCGGTAGGGCTAGGTTCAATATGTTGTATACCTTGGAATCTGATGGATTTAGGTTCTCCCACATGTGCCGACCATATGTGTATTGATATTGTAGTGTCTCTTTTGTTTATGATATCATTGTAATGGTCTCTGATGCATCTTCTGAACTCTCTTTTAGTCTTCCCCACATAATCTTTAGGGCATGTACATTTAGCTAAATATATCACTCCACTAGATCTACAGTTAATAAATTGTTTATTCAGGTATCCAATGCCTGTCGTCGCACTAGTAAATGCCCTAGATACCTCAACTGCTTCACAGGCGAGACATCTACCGCATCTAAATGTCCCCAGTCGTCCCTGTCCATATATGGATAGTGATGTCTGGAGCAGAGCTGAAGTCCCGGGCAAAGCACTAGTAAGGACTCTGCTCCGGTACTCCAGTTCTGGGGAAGCCACTGATATCACTGTCCATATACGGCTAGTGATGTCAGGGGCAAAGCCACAGCCAAAGTCCTGGCAGAGCGCTACCAGCACTCTGCCTGGGACACTGCTCTACTCCTGACAGCACTGTCCATATATGGACAGTGATCAGTGGCGTAACTACCGCTGTAGCCAGTGGCGAATTAAGTAGACTATAGGCCCTGGGCTGTTACCCAAACTTGGGCCCCCCCTTCTCCCCCGCCGAGCCGTAACACTACCTTTTTGTGCAAGCATTAACAAATGGGTGTTACGATTCCCCTTGTCAAAGGGCTGTGTCCCTACATGCTGACAGTCTCCAACCATCGCTGACAGTATCACACTGTGCAGGGACACATCCTCCTAACAAGGGGAATGGTAACACACATTTGTCTATCAGTCCTGGACTGCACAAAGACTTTTAGTGAAACACAAGGATTTCCTATAATAAACATGTCAGGAGAGGTGACAGATTCTCTATAAATCTAGTGACTCACATGTGACGACTTCTCAGATTCTTGTAACTTTTTTCCTCTTTTCTTCTCCATCCGGTCCAGACTTCATGACGACTTCTCCCGGCCATGACCCATTTCTGCAGAATTTGCCACTTAGTTTCTACTGTTGCTCACTTTTCCAACATTTCTACACCTATAAACAAAAACAAAATGATCATGGTGCCACAGACTGTGCCTCTAAATATAATAGCACCAAACACTGCGCCCCTGAATATAATTGTGTCAAACACTGTATGGTAAAGCACCACGTGCACAGAGGCCCCTGTATATAGCGTCACACACACAGCCCCCTGTATATAGCGTCACACACACAGCCCCCTGTATATAGCGTCACACACACAGCCCCCCCTGTAGATTGCGTCACACACACAGCCCCCTGTATATTGCGTCACGCACACATCCCCGTGTATATAGCGTCACACATACAGCCCCCTGTATATAGCGTCACACACACATCCCCCTGTATATAGCATCACACACACAGCCCCCTGTATATAGCATCACACACACAGCCCCCTGTATATAGCGTCACACACATCCCCCTGTATATTGCGTCACACACACATCCCCCTGTATATTGCGTCACACACACATCCCCCTGTATATAGCGTCACACACACAGCCCCCTGTATATAGCATCACACACACATCCCCCTGTATATAGCGTCACACACATCCCCCTGTATATAGCGTCACACACATCCCCCTGTATATAGCGTCACATACATCCCCCTGTATATAGCGTCACACACATCCCCCTGTATATAGCGTCACATACATCCCCCTGTATATAGCGTCACACACACACACATCCCCCTGTATATAGCGTTACATACATCCCCCTGTATATAGCGTCACACACACACACACACACACACATCCCCCTGTATATAGCGTCACACACATCCCCCTGTATATAGCGTTACACACACAGCCCCCTGTATATAGCGTCACACACACATCCCCCTGTATATAGCGTCACACACACAGCCTCCTGTATATAGCATCACACACACAGCCCCCTGTATAGAGCGTCACACACATCCCCCTGTATATAGCGTCACACACACAGCCCCCTGTATATAGCGTCACACACAGCCCCCTGTATATAGCGTCACACACACATCCCCCTGTATATAGCGTCACACAAAGCCCCCTGTATATAGCGTCACACACACAGCCCCCTGTATATAGCGTCACACACACAGCCCCCTGTATATAGCATCACACACACATCCCCCTGTATATAGCGTCACACACATCCCCCTGTATATAGCGTCACACACATCCCCCTGTATATAGCATCACATACATCCCCCTGTATATAGCGTCACACACATCCCCCTGTATATAGCGTCACATACATCCCCCTGTATATAGCGTCACACACACACATCCCCCTGTATATAGCGTCACATACATCCCCCTGTATATAGCGTCACACACACACATCCCCCTGTATATAGCGTCACACACATCCCCCTGTATATAGCGTCACACACAGCCCCTGTATAAAGCGTCACACACACATCCCCCTGTATATAGCGTCACACACAGCCCCCTGTATATAGCGTTACACACAAAGCCCCCTGTATATAGCGTCACACACACAGCCCCCTGTATATAGCGTTACACACACAGCCACCCCTGTAGATAGCATCACACACACACAGCCCCTGTATATAGCGTCACACACAGCCCCCTGTATATAGCGTCACACACACATCCCCCTGTATATAGCGTCACACACACAGCCCCCTGTATATAGTCACACACACAGCCCCCTGTATATAGCGTTACACACACAGCCCCCTGTATATAGCGTCACACACACAGCCCCCTGTATATAGCGTTACACACACAGCCACCCCTGTAGATAGCGTCACACACACACACACAGCCCCTGTATATAGCGTCACACACACATCCCCCTGTATATAGCGTCACACACACATCCCCCTGTATATAGCGTCAGACACACATCCCCCTGTATATAGCGTCACACACACAGCCCCCTGTATATAGCGTTACACACATAGCCCCCTGTATATAGAATCACACACACAGCCACCCCTGTAGATAGCATCACACACACAGCCACCCCTGTAGATAGCATCACACACACACACACACACACACAGCCCCTGCATATAGCGTCACACACACATCCCCCTGTATATAGCGTCACATACATCCCCCTGTATATAGCGTCACACACACACACACACATCCCCCTGTATATATCGTTACACACACAGCCCCCTGTATATAGCGTTACACACACAGCCCCCTGTATATAGCGTCACACACACAGCCCCTGTAGATAGCACCACACACACACACAGCCCCCTATAGATAGCACCACACACACACACAGCCCCCTGTAGGTAGCACCACACACACACATCCCCCTGTATATAGCATCACACACACATCCCCCTATATATAGCGCTACACACACATCCCCCTGTATATAGCGCCACACACACAGCCCCCTGTATATAGCGTCACACACACAACCCCCTGTATATAGCGTCACACACACAGCCCCCTGTAAATAGCGTCACACACAGCCCCCTGTATATAGCGTCACACACACAGCCCCCTGTATATAGCGTCACACACACAGCCCCCTGTATATAGTGTCACACACCCAACCCCCTGTATATAGCGTCACACACACAACCCCCTGTATATAGCGTCACACACACAGCCCCCTGTATATAGCGTCACACACACAGCCCCCTGTATATAGCGTCACACACACAGCCCCCTGTATATAGCGTCACACACACAGCCCCCTGTATATAGCGTCACACACACAGCCCCCTGTAGATAGCACCACACACACACACACACACACACACACAGCCCCTGTAGATAGCGTTACACACACAGCAGTGATGAAGGGAGAGAGTGAGTTATGGAGGAATGAAGGGAGGGATGAACAGATGGAGGGAGTGAGTGATGAAGGGATGGGGGTTTGGAAAAGCACTCACCAGCCTGGAGCTCTGTGTAAAAACTTGACTGGTGGGCGGGCCTTCTTCCCTGCAGATATTCTGCTCCTTCACTGTGATAGATGGACCTGATTGGTGGGCGGGGGTCACATGGACACGACGTCATCAAAGGTCCTTTAGCCTTCAATTTGGAGCACATTTATGTAGAGAGGTAACTTTCCCTATCCCGGCTAAGCACGCCCCGAATTGTTCTGCCTGCACCTTCTCTCTTCAGTGACAGTTAGCAGCGCAAGTGCGCTGCATAGTTTTTACGATTATGTGCAGTTCAGGCAGCCATGGGCCCCCTGAGTGCCTCGGGCCCCGGACGGCCGCCCGAACCGCCCGTATGATGATCCGCCATTGGCTGTAGCAGCTGTAGCGGCTGCTACGGGGCCCGCGGCATGAGGGCACGGGCCCCCACCATGCCAGAGCCTCCGCTAGCAGCCGCTATGGCTGCTACAGCGCGACGCCACTGAACACTACGGCAGAGCAGGGAGGTATCTCCCCGCTCTGCCATTAAAGGGGTTGTTCCTACAAAAGACATGTATCCCCTATCCACAGGATAGGGGATACATGTGTGATCGCTGGCATTGATAGGCAGAACGGGGGACCAAAAGTCCCCTGAAGTTCTCCATCACAAACCTCGGACTTCTGGGGTCTGTGTCGGCAGCTCCGTAGAAATTAATGGAGCGCCGGTCGCGCTTGTGCGCACAACTCTACTGTAACATCATGTACTATACTCCAGAGACATCCACAGCTACACTCACAACTCTACTGCAAGATCAGTAGATGCAGATGCGAACATCTTGTCTTATACTTCAAACAAATCCAGAGCTCCAGTCACAACTCTACTATTATATAATGTGCTATACTCCAGTCACATCCAGTGCTGCAGTCACAACTGTACTGTAACATCAGGTCCCATACTCCAAATAAATCCAGAGCTGCAGTCACAACTCTACTGTAGTTCGAGTGCTAGAAGCAGCTCTGCTCCGGGACTCCAGCTCTGGGCAAGACCCTGACATCACTGTGGTAGCATCTGCGGAGGGCACTGTGGCCTTATCTAGGGGTGTGTTGCATTATTTACAGAGGGCACTGTGGCAGCATCTACAGAGGACACTGTGGCAGCATCTACAGAGGACTCTGCGTCAGCATCCACCGAGGGCACTGCGGCAGCGTCCACCGAGGGCACTGCGGCAGCATCCACCGAGGGCACTGCGGCAGCATCCACCGAGGGCACTGTGGCACTATCTAAAAAGGGGCTGCCCAATCTTGACATGTGTGTCTGCCAAACGCTGCTAACTGAGCCTCCGGAGTGCATTTAGCGACACTTAAACTGGAAAACTGGATTGTTGAAATAAGCACGTAGAGAAATATCTCAAATTTTAAACCTAGCGGTATTATTATAGTAATGTAGTATTATTATTATTATTATTATAGTAATGTAGTGTTATTGTAGTTCAAATAACTAATTGATTAATAATAATTTTGTATTGTATCAAATTTGAAAGTAATGCGGCCCGTCAACTTCCCATTTTTTCAATATGCGGCCCACTTACCTGGCCGAGTTTGAGACCCCTGATCTATAAGGAGGCTGTGTGGCACTACCTACAAGGGGGCTGTGTGGCACTACCTACAAGGGGGCTGTGTGGCACTACCTACAAGGGGGCTGTGTGGCACTACCTACAAGAGACTGTGTGGCACTACCTACAAGGGGCTGTGTGGCACTATCTACAGGGGGAATCCATGAGTGGTGGGCTGATGGTCATTTTACTGTGAGTGGGGGGCTGATGGTCATTTTATTGTGAGTGGCGGGCTGATGGTCATTTTACTGTGAGTGGCGGGCTGATGGTCATTTTACTGTGAGTGGCGGGCTGATGGTCATTTTACTGTGAGTGGAGGGCTGATGGTCATTTTATTGTGAGTGGGGGGGGGGGCTGATGGTCATTTTACTGTGAGTGGGGGGCTGATGGTCATTTTACTGTGAGTGGGAGGCTGATGGTCATTTTACTGTGAGTGGGGGGCTGATGGTCTTCAAGTGGTTTCCACCTCTGACCTCCAATGGAAATTAATGGGAGCCAGAAAATATCTACGTCGCCCGTTTGGAGCTTTTTTACCTGCGTCAAACAACGCTGTCAATTCCTGAAGGAATTTTAAGGCAGATTTTTTTTGCCTTACAAAAAACACTGTGTGAACATACCCTACGAGTGTAGTTCTTGTTTTTAGCCATTTTATGTCTTTCTTGAAACAATTTTTGGCAGGGGTGCCCTGAGGAAATAAAAATTTTCCAGTGCTGCCTCGAGTCCGAAATTGGGAAACTCTGTACTAGGATACAAGATCACGCCGGCCTACGCAAGGATCCCGTTGTGGAGCAGCTCAGTTTGTCGTGGGAACGAGGCCTAAGCGAGTACAAGTTTTGTTATTGTTTGGGGGCACTGTCTACAAGGGGGAGGTGGGAGGGGGCTGTATGGCACAATCTTCAGGGAGGCTGTATGGCAAAATCTACAGGGGGCACTATACTGTGTGGGGGCCACTAAGCAGACATTATACTGTTAGGGTATGTGCACACACACTAATTACGGACATAATTCGGGCGTTTTTGCCCCGAATGACGTCCGAAAAATGCCCCTCGATAGCGTTGACAAACATCTGCCCATTGAAAGGGCAGACGTTTGTCTGTTCACACGAGGCGTATATTTACGCGCCGCTGTCAAATGACGGCGCGTAAATAGACGCCCGCGTCAAAGAAGTGACCTGTCACTTCTTGGGGCGTAATTGGAGCCGTTAGTCATTGACTCCAATGAATAGCAGCTCCAATTACGTCCATAATGGACGCGGCGTTCAAGCGCCTGCACATGCCGTTACGGCTGAAATTACGGGGATGTTTCCTCCTGAAAACATCCCTGTAATTTCAGCCGTTACGGACGCTGTCGTGTGAACATACCCTTAAAGTAATCCTAATAGTTAATCAGAACGAACTGTTATACAGATGTTGTTTTTTAGGAAAGGAAGGGAGGAAAGAGTTGGTCATCATGTTTGTCCTTAGAATTCTCTAGAACTGTACTAAAGGTGAAGGACTGACTATTTCCAATTGTTATGTTACTGTATGTTAGCCAAAATACTGTCTTGTATGATATTTATTGGCTTATTGTCTTATGGTATTGCATGAATATAGAACAAGTATAAATAAACGATAGGGGGCCGGGACTAGCTCAGACCTCTACAGTAATCAGATACTTGTCTGTTCTGTTTTTGTCTCCGGCCGTATCGGTGTCGATCTACCTTTTGGGAATTGCGTTATCAATACTGTGTAGGGGTACTACAGGGGACATAATATTGTGGGCACAATTAAAGGTCAAAATACTGTGTCCTTGAAGGGGTTGTAATATATTATTAAATATTATTATTATACTGTATGGGGGCACTAAAAGGGCATTATACTTTTTTTTATTGGACATTTTTTTTAAATGATGGGGTGAGGTGCCGTAAGATCATTTTGCACGGGGCACCATCTATCCTAAGGCTGGCCCTGAATCCTATCATGTGTGATATTCTCTGCTGAGCCACTGTAGCTAATCCTATTATGTGTGATACTCTTCTGCTGAGCTACTGTATCTAAACCCATCATGTGTGATACTGTCTGCTGGGCCACTGTAGCTAATCCTATCATGTGTGATACTCTTCTGCTGAGCCACTGTATCTAATCCTATAATGTGTGATACTGTCTGCTGAGCTACTGTATCTAAACCCATCATGTGTGATACTGTCTGCTGGGCCTTCTATCTTATCCTATCATGTGTGATACTGTCTGTTGAGCCACTGTATCTAATACTATCCATAGCTATAGGGTCGTTGTGCTATAAACAATGCTGTCTCCTATATATACATACACGCACACACATTTTTTTTGGGGTATATGTATTGGGGCTATTTCCCCTGACGTTTCAAGACCTTAGTGATGCCCGTGGCTGCTAGTGCTGCATCGTTGGGTCACTTAGAAGACCGAGCGATGCAGCTGAAAGCTGCGGGCCGTCGGCCATAAGACGTTTGGGGGGGGGGTGGCCCAAGAAGAACCTTTGCATCATGAGACTTTAGATACGCCCCTGGGTACTACCATACTAGGGAGAAATTGCTTTTCAAATGTTGGGTTTCTTTTTTTCCTTTATGTAGTTTCCTAAATGGAGTCACATTTTGGGCGTTTTCACTGTTTTGGTCCTTCAGGGGCTTTGCAAATGTGACATGGCCCCTGCAAACCATTCCTGCTAAATTTGAGCTCCAAAAACCAAATGGCGCTCTTTCCCTTCTAAGACCTGCCGTGTGTCCAAACAGCCGTTTATGACCACATGTGGTGTATTCTTTTAATCGGGAGAAATTGCTTTACAAACGTTGCAGTGCTTTTTCCCCTTTAGTCCTTGTGGAAATGAGAAAAAAATTGTTAAACCTACATTTTCTTTGAAAAAATTTAGATTTAAATTTTCACGGCCAATATTTTCTGCAATAAACCTGTGGGGTCAAAATGCTCACTATACCACTAGATAATTTCCTTGAGGGGTGTAGATTCCCAAATTGGGTCACTTTTGGGGTATTTCCACTGTTTTGGCACTGCAAGAGCCCTTCAAACCTGACATGGTGCCTAAAATATATTCTAATAAAAAGAAGGCCCCAAAATCCACTAGGTGCCCCTTTGCTTCTGAGGCCGGTGCTTCAGTCCATTAGCACGTTAGGGCCACATGTGGGATATTTCCTAAAACTGCAGTACCTGGGCACTAAATATTGAGTTGCATTTCTCTGGTAAAACTTTGTGTTACAAAAAAAATAGATTAAAAATGAATTTCTGCAAACAAAAATGAAATTTGTAAATTCCTGTGAAAAGTCTAAAGGGTTAAGAAACTTTCTAAATGCTGTTTTGAATACATTGAGGGGTGACTTATTTGGGGGTTTCTAATATATAAGGCCCTCAAAGCCACGTCACAACTGAACTGGCCCTTGTAAAAATAGCCTTTTGAAATTTTCTTGAAAATGTGAGAAATTGCTGCTAAAGTTTTAAGCCTTGTAACGTCCTAAAAAAATAAAAAGATATTCAGAAAAATGATGCAAATCTAAAGTAGACATATGGGGATGTTAATTAGCAACAATTTTGTGTGGTATAACTTGCCTGTCTTTACAAGCAGATACATTTAAATTTAGAAAAATGCCAATTTTTAAAATTTTTCGCTAAATTTTGCTGTTTTTCACAATTAAATACTGAATGTCACGAGAAAACAGTCTCAGAATCGCTTGGATATGTAAAAGCATTCCGAAGTTATTACCACATAAAGTAAAACATGTCAGATTTGAAAAGTGAGGCTCTGTCAGGTAGGTCAAAAGTGGCCAAAGCGGGAAGGGGTTAAAAAGGGCTCTGGCCCTTCCTCTCCTTGCTTGAGTGTTGTTTGTATTCCTGTGTTCGTCTTTGCAAATGGTTCCTTAGTTGTATCCTGCTCCCAGGGGTCCCGTATCCTGCTTTCCATATCCTGTATCCTGTTGCTGTTTTGGTTCCTGAGCCTAAGCTGTTGCTGGAGTCGTATATGCCTCATCTGCCACGTCTGGTGTCATCTGCCACGTCTGGTATTATCTGCCACGTCTAGTGTCATTTGCCACGTCTGGTGTTGTCTGCCACGTTCAGTGTCATCTGCCACACCAAGCATCATCTGTGCCACTTGAACTCCATCACACATCAATTGGATGCTCCTGCTGCAATCTCCATGGTACCTCCTCCTGTTGCTCCTCCTGTCAGTGCTGATTCCAGAATCTCTCTGTCGCTACCACCTCGTTACGACGGGGATGCGAAGACCTGCAGAGGTTTAATTAACCAATGCCAGATCCACTTAAAGATCCACTTAAAGCCAGATCCACGTTAGTTTCCCTCTGATGAGACCAAGATCGCCTTCATCGTCTCCCTCCTCTTCGGCAAGGCCCTGACATGGGCTAATCCCATATGGGAACATGAGAATCCGGAGACCACCAATTTTTTGTGGTTTTTACAAACTTTCCGCAGTGTCTTTGAGGAGCCTGGTCGTTCATCTTCCGCAGCTGCATCTCTTCTGACCCTCCGTCAAGGAGAAACCACAGTTGGGGAATATGCTATCCAGTTCCATAACCTGGCAGCGGAACTTGCCTGGAACAATGAGGCTTTAGTTGCTACCATCTGGCAAGGATTGTCCGCGCAAATAAAGGACAAGCTTGCCACTTTTAACCTCCCATCTTCCCTGGATGCCCTCATTTTGTTGGCGAACCAGATCGACATGAGAATCCAGGAACGGGCTCAGGAGGCCCGCCGAGACAGAAACTCCCCAGACTGGCACCAAAGTTCCAGCGACCTCCACTGCTCTCTTCTGTTGTTCCAACTGAGGAACCCATGCAAGTGGATTGACTCAAATTATCCGACCAAGAGAAACAGCACAGACACACTTTTGGACTATCTTTGTATTTGGGCCACAGAGGCCATTTTGTGCGCCGATGTCCTAAGAAGCCGGGAAACTTCAGCACCTAGGGTTGGTTGGAAAGACAACCCTAGGTGGAACTGTAATGATAGGGGTAGGGAAACGGACAAGTGAGCCCTAATCTACCCGCCACTCTGTCCCTGCCTACTTGCAACGACCCGCTCTAGGCGACGGGGTACAACTGGGCGGCGGTCCCTACGCTCAGTAAGTGCACGAGACAAACAGACAAGGGTACACAAAGCTAAGGGAAATGGGGCAGTTGCCCATGGCAACACCGTGAGCAACATAAGAGGTGAACGAGCCGAGTCAAACCAGGAGTGTACGAGGTACCAAACACAGAGCAGGAGAGTAGTCAGTAAGCCAGGGTCAGTATGGAGCAGGATCAAATAGTCAGGAGCTGTAGCTGGGCCAGGAAATCACACGAGAAGAATCACAAGCACTGGAGGAACAGGAAAGGCAGGTATAAATAGACAGAGGGCGGGAACTAGCTGAGTCTGGCCAGGCTGCGATAGGCTCTCCCACTCCTAAGCCTGCCAGCCTGAGTGGTGGAAGCTGGAGTCAGTCTCAGAGACATAGACTCAGGTGCCGACTGATTACCTATGGGCGTTAAACCCGCTGTGCCTGGCAGATCCTTTACAGGAACGATGCCAACTACTAAATCCTCTCCCAAACTGTCCATTCCAGTAACTATTGTTACTGGTGAGAAGTCACATAATGTCTCTGCCTACCTGGACTCAGGAGCTGCTGCAAATTTTATATGCAGAATCTAGTTTGCCCACGGTTCCCTGGCAGTCGCTTCTGTGAATCTGCCTGATCCTATACTTGTTCATGACAAAACTGCTGAGACTGCAAATCAGAATCCTTCTCGCAGAACAGATCGTCTTCTATGTCCTGTCTAAAGCCATTAACCCTATTTTGCTGGGCCTAACTTGGCTTCGTTTACATGCTCCGGTTCTCGACTGGAACTCTGGAGAGGTCCTCCAATGGGGCTCCAAGTGTCTCCACCGCTACCTGCCACAGGTTCGTCCTATTCAGTCTCCTCTGCCTCAGTCACTCTCTGGTTTACCCACACACTCTGCTGGTTTCGCAGACGTCTTCAGTAAAAAGGAGGCAGAAGTTCTTCCTCCTCATCGTTCCTACGATGCTCTATTGAACTGCTCACCTCCTCGTGGATGGGTATATCCTCTAAACTTGCCAGTGACCCATGCCATGTCGGCCTATTTCAAGGAGAACCTTGAGAGGGGGTTCATCCGGAAGTCTTCTTCTCTGGCCAGAGCCGGATTCTTTTTCGTTAAAAATAAAGATGGATCTCTTCGACCTTGTGTTGATTACCGTGGTCTTAACCAAATCACGGTCAAGGACAAGTATTTCAGGAATTCGTTATCTTCTGGGATCTCCTATATGTGTGTGTGGTGGTATATTTGGATGACATCCTGATCTACTCATCAGATCTGACAACCCATCGGAATCATGTTGCGGCTAAGGGAGAATTGTCTGTATCCTAAACTTGATAAGTGCATATTTGAGAAGAATTCTCTGCCTTTCCTGGGTTACACTGTCTCCGATCGTCGGCTCATGATGGATTCAGAGAAGGTGAAGTCCGTCTTTGAGTGGCCACGTCCTCAGGGCCTTCGGGCTATACAGCGATTTTCTAGGATTCGCACATTTCTACAGGCAGTTTATTCCAAACTTCTCATCGCTTACTGATCCTATCTCTGCCCTTACTAAGAAGGGGGCCAAAGCGTGGACCCCGGATGCGGAGTGAGCATTTATCAGCCTCAAGAGTGCCTTCACTTCAGCCTCAATTCTTCACCATCCTGACGTATCTCAACATTTCTCTTTTAGAAGTTGCCGCTTCTTCTGTTGGAGCAGGTGCACTTCTGTTTCAGAAAAAGCGCAAGAGTAAGGCAGTGATGTGAGTTTTCCTACAACAACCACACAAGTAAATCTACTGCCTCTACTCCATTCTTCATCAGATAAAGCCAACATCCACATCTTCCTCTTCCAGTGCCTGCTATGTCTCAAGTCAAAGGCGTAGCTAGGTTCTCCAGCACCCGGGGGAAAGATTCAGTTTGGCGCCCCCCCCCCAACCTCTTTCCCGACATCTCCTTCCCCCTCACCGTGTTTGTTTTCTCTACCAATCGACGTGTCATTTATTTTTATGTAGCGCGAGCATAAAAACATTTGTACATTTTACAAGCAATATGGTTCTATACACAACACCAGAACCAAGCTCAGTACATATATACAGCCCCAGAAGCAAGTTCACTACATATATACAACATCAGCACAAATACAGCTCAATTTAGTGCAACCCCTGCCGTATAGGTATGTACGGCGTAAAACTACAGCTCCCAGCATGGCCCGAACAATGGTAATGATATGCTGGGAGATGCCGTTTCACAAAAAATAAATCCTATCATAATCATACCACCCATCATCTCGCTGCAGATCATACAGTGACTACAGTGCTGATTAGAGGCAGAATTAACATTTACATTAAGTGACTCACTGGTGACGTCTCAGATTCTAGTTCTTTTTCTCCATCCGGTCCAGACCTCTATTATGACTTCTCCCGGTCACAGACCATTTCTGCAGTTTGCTGCTCAGATGTCTTCAGCTTCTCACTTTTCCAACATTTCTGCACCTATAAATAAATATAAAGTTATCATTATACCACACACTACGCACCTAAATATAATAGCGCCATACACTGCACCTCTAATTATAATAGCACCATACGCCGTGTCCTACACACACACACACACACACACACACACACACACACACACACACACACACACACACACACACACTGTGCCCCCTGTAGATAGTGCCTGCCATAGAGCCCCCTGTAGATAGTGCCTGCCATAGAGCCCCTGTAGATAGTGCCCCCATACAGGCCACCCCTGTATAGTGTCCCACAAATAACTCCCCCTATAGTACTCTACAGATAGCCCAACCATGTATGTAGCCCCCCTGTAGATATAGCCCACCCCTGTATATAGTGCTCCACATATAGTCCACCCCTGTATATAGTGTTTCACAGATAGCCCACCCCTGTATATAGCCCCCTTGTACATATAGTCCACCCCTGTATATAGTGCTCCACATATAGTCCACACCTGTATATAGTGTTTCACAGATAGCCCACCCCTGTATATAGCCCCCCTTGTACATATAGTCCACCCCTGTATATAGTGCTCCACTAGATAGTCCACCCCTGTATATAGTGCTCCACAGATAGCCCACCCCTGTATATACTATATACAAGGGTGGGCTATCTGTGGAGCACTATATACAGGGGTGGACTATATGTACAAGGGGGTTCGCGGTTGTACCTATAGTACAGGGGTGGGCTTTCTGTGGAGCACTATAGGGGGAGCTATTTGTGGGATACTATATACAGGGGTGGGCTACATCTACAGGGGGACTATATACAGGGGTGGGCTATCTACAGTGGGACCATATCTACAGGGGGACCATATCTACAGGGGGACCATATCTACAGGGGTGGTCTATATCTACAGGGGTGGGCTATATCTACAGGGCTGGGCTATATCTACAGGGCTGGGCTATATCTACAGGGCTGGGCTATATTTACAGGGCTGGGCTATATCTACCGGGGTGGGCTATATCTACAGGGGGCTATATACTATATAGCCCCCCCTGTAGCTATAGCCCACCCCTGTATATGGTGCTCCATAGATAGCCCACCCCAGTATATAGCCCCCCTGTAGATATAGTCCCCTGTATATAGCCCACCCCTGTAGATATAGTCCACCTGTATATAGCCCACCCCCTGTAGATATAGTACACCTGTATATAGCCCACCCCCTGTAGATATGGTCCCCCTGTAGATAGCCCACCCCAGTATATAGCCCCCTGTAGATATAATCCCCCTGTATATAGCCCACCCCCTGTAGATATAGTCCCTCTGTATATAGCCCACCCCCTGTAGATATAGTCCCCCTGTATATAGCCCACCCCTGTAGATATAGCCCCCCTGTAGATATAGTCCCCCTGTATATAGCCCACCCCTGTAGATATAGCCCCCCTGTAGATATAGCCCCCCTCCCCCGCAGATACAGCCACACACTTCTATTACAATTAAAAAAAAAAAAAAATATTCAAACTCACCTTAATCCCGCTCCCACGCCGTCCGGCAGCCATGGAGACCTGCTCTCTTCTGCGCAGGTCTCCAGGGGGTTGAATACAGCGTCTATGAAAGGCGCTGATTGGCTGGGCAGGATGACTTTCCCTGTCAGTCAGTCAGCGCCTTTCATCGACGGAAGCGTCACTGGTACAAAAGGTACCAGTCGCTTCATTCGTGGAGAGGTGCTGAATGGCCGGGCACGGAACGTGCCCGGTCATTCATTGCTTCTAATTGTACCTGTGTCCTTGCGACACAGGTACAATTATAATGAAGGAGGTGGCGCTGGCGCCCCCCTCTGAGCTGCGCCCGGGGCACGTGCCCCGCCTGCCCCCCCTAGCTACGCCCCTGCTCAAGTACCCGCAGCTAACTATGCATTTGGGGACTTTCTTCATATCTGGCAGCAGACCAGGTCCTCTATCCTACGGACGGTCGACCACATGAAGAGGAATCCTGATAGGAAGAAAAGAGAACCTCCTCAGGTTTCTTCCTGGAACCAAGGTCTGGCTATCTCAAAGAAATATTTGTTAAAAAATTCCCTCTTACAAATTTTCTCCCAGGTTCCTCAGACCTTTCAAATTCCTGCAACAAATAAACCCTGTGTCCCCTTTGTGTCCCCATATAGTAGTTAGGTCCCCTTTGTGCCCCCCATATAGTAGTTAGGCCCTTTTTGTGCCGCCCCTATAGTTCTTAGGCGCCCTTTGTACCCCCATATTTAGGCACCCTTTGTGCCGCCCCTATATCTGTTAGGCACCCTTTGTGCCGCCGATATAGTAGTTAAGGCCCACCCCAACAAATTTCACATTTGTGCCAATTTAAAAAACAAAAACCTTACCTGTTCCCATTGCCACAACAAGCGGATAGGTCGTCTACCCGTTGTCTGTGTCCCAGTGCAGTGACATCATCGTGTCAACTTCGCCAGGACACCAACGTCTACGGCGTCCTCTAGTAGGCCACATGCCTTAAACAGCCTGTGGCCTACCAGAGTAAGCTACAGGGCATGTGGCCAATGGCTCTCTGCTCTGTTGCCAGAAAGAAGAAGCTCGGTACCTGGGCCCACTGGAGGAGCAATTACTCATCTAATCAACCCCATGTGCCCAATCGGGCTGCTTCTCAGGCATCCATGTCCCATAATCAATTAAGTCCCACTAAGCGCCACACACAAACACACTTGTGGGATTTTTGCAGAATAAAACAGCATGTCGATTTTATTTATTTTTACTGCAGATTTCGCTCCTTTCAATGAGAGGGGTAAAATTTGCTGTGAAAACTGCAACAAAATCAGCAGAAAGATACACGTCTAACATGAAAAGTTTTGGTACGGAAACACAGTGAAATCTGCAGGGGTATTTCCAGTCGAAGTTTCTGTCCCATGTACAGGTAGCCTGAGGCCCTGTTCACACAGAGTTTTTTGCAGGCAGAAAATTCTGCCTTGGAAAAATCAGCTCTGTTTCTTTTTAAGTGGTTTTGCACCTGAGGCGTTTCTTGCCGCCTTTTTGCCGTGTTTTTTGGTGCAATTTTTGATGCGTTTTTTTTGCTCTTTCTTCAACAGGCAAAGGGAAAAAAAAAAGCGTTTTTTGCTATAAAACATGTCAATAAACGCGTCAAAAAACGCTGCGGCCGTTCGCAGCATTTTTTTCCGTCTCCCATTGATTTCCATGGGGTTTTTGGAACAGAAAAAAGCCTCAAGATAGGGCATGTCGCTTCTTTTTCCCGCTCGCGGAAAAAAACGCCTCCACCTCCCATTGAAATCAATGGTAGCTAATTTTTGCAAAAACCGCGGCAAAAAAACCTCAGTGTGTACAAGGCCAAACACTGACAAGCAAATTACATTGCAATATAGCAGTATTGCAAAGTATCATAAAAGCAATCAAAGTGATGCAAGTAATAAGTGCTCATCTATGTAGTGTATCATGGCTGTAGTGGTTGGTCATGCCCCAGTAAGGCCTCATGCCCACTTCAGTTTTTTTCGTCAGGGTGCTATCCGTTTTTCTAACTGATAGCATCATGACACATTGATTTCTATGGGGCAATGCACACTTCAGTTGTTTTAACGGAACCGTGCAGCCGTTCCGTCAAAAGTAGTGCGGGTCCTACTCCTGCCCGTCTTTAACAGAACAGTCTCGGCCATTGCATTGGTAAGGTCCGTGGAACAACGGGCTGCACACGGAAGCCATTTTTGTGCGGTCCGTGGTTCACGGAACCGTCATTAGCGGCCGTTCAACGGCACACGGAAGTTGGTTACTGTATACAAACAATGCATGGTAATTGTGTTGTAAAAACATGTAAATGGATGATGTTTGTTAGATAATCAGTTTCATGCAGTGGCGTAACTATAGGGGTCGCAGCAATCCAATTGCGACCGGGCCCCGAAGCTAGGGGGGCCCGCGGCACCCCAAACCACATCAATGAAAAGTTGCTATAGTAACTGGGGCCTATGTAATAATCTACATGGGCCCCCGTTACTATGGTAACTGACAGTACTTACCTTTCTTTTTCCAAGGCGCAGCGAAGGTCCTGACGTTATAGAGCTGTGCGCAGCGCATGACGTCACAACGCTATGCTCTGCGCACAACATCCCGAACCTGTATGGAGTTAGGACCTCCGCTGCGGCCGAAGAGGAGGGTAAGTTTAATACCATTATCTGCTGGAACTGATAGGTCGGGGTCCGACTCCCACGACCCCCGCCAGTCAGCTGTTTTGAATGGGGGTGTAGCGCTCGTACGAGCGCTACTTCCCCTTCATTCCGGTCACTTTCTTACACTGTGAATCACAGACACAGACGTGTCAGTGATTCACAGTGTGAGCAAGTAAGGGAAATTAAGGGGAAGCAGCGCTTGTGCGAGTGCTGCACCCCCTTCAAAACAGCTGATTGGCGGGGGTCCAAGGTGTCAGAGCCCGACCCATCAGCTATTAATGGCCTATCCTGTTTAGGGATTTGACTACCGCTTTTAAGCCTACCTTGTGGTAGGCTTAGATACAGGGTCCAACAAACAGTACCACGCATGCACATGGGCCCTGTATCTAAGCCTACCATAAGTGTTAGGCTGCGCTCACATCACCGTTGCCCTTCCAGTCTACGGAAAACAACGGAACCCTGTCACAACGGTGACAAACGGAAACCTTTAGCAACGTTTCCGTCACCATGGAGATCAATGGTGAGGGAAACGGAAGCTGAGGTTTCAGTTTGCCTTTCTGTTAAGGGGTTACCTGTCAGAAACCTCTGACTGAACCCCTCAAGGGAAAGGCAGTGGTGATGTGAACAGGCCTTTGCGAATGTTTTTTTTTTTGTGTGTTTTTTTTCAGGTTTGGTCGTTGGAATACGTCGGATTCGAGGACTACTTCGATTTTTTTTTATGATCAAAACATGGTTAACAAGGGTTGTGTGGGTTTTTTTTTATTTCAATAAACCTATTTTTTCTATGTCTTTGTATTTTTTTTAAACTTTATTACTACTTCCTTATTAATAGCTGCTGGCTGACTGACAGCATCCATTACTAAGGCGGGGCTTAGTGTTAGCCGGTGTACAGGCTAACACTAACCCCCTCGTTATTACCCTGGTACCCACCGCCACCAGGGGTGTCGGTAGGAGCCAGGTACGATCCAGTATACGACCATCTATAGTGAAGGTCGGCACTGGGGCGGCCGCAGGCTGGTATTATTAGGCAAGGAAAGGCCAAAAACAGTGGCCCTTCCCACCCTGGTAATGCTAGGCTGCTGCTGCTGTTGCATCTGGCTGGTTATGAAAAATGGGGGGTACCCCACTTCAATTTTTAAAATAAATAAATAATTGGAAAGAACGATGTGGGGTTCGCCCATTTTTATAACCAGCCAAATACAACACAGCAGCAGCAGACTAGCATTACCAGGGCGGGAAAGGTCACTGTTTTTGGACTTTCCCGGCCAAATAATACCAGCCTACAGATGGCCAGGTACTGGATGGTACCCAGCTCTTCCTGGTACCCCTGGTGGCAGGGGGTACTGGGGTAATAATGGGGGTTAGTGTTAGCCTCTTCATGTCTAACATTAAGCTTAGTAATGGACATTGTGAATCAGCCAGCGGCCATTACTAAGGTGGCAGTAATAAAGTTTAGAAAAATATAAAGACATAGAAAAAATATTTTCTTGACATAAAAATCCCACACAACTCTCGTTATCCATTTTATTGAGAATAAAAAAAATTATCGAAGTAGTCCTCGAATCCGACGTAGTCCAATGACCGAACCTGTAAGAAAACACAAACACACAAAAATAATTAGTAACACATAAAAAAGCAAAACAATTCTTATACTTACCTTTCCTGGGTCCATGGCTGGAGCTGCAATGTCATCGAGCTGGGCCCTATATCTAATCCTATTATGTGTGATACTGTCTGCTGAGCCACTGTATCTAATCCTATCATGTGTGATACTGTCTGCTGAGCCACTGTATCTAATCATATCATGTGTGATACTGTCTGCTGAGCCAGGGTATCTAATCCAATCATGTGTGATGCTGTCTGCTGAGCCACTGTATCTAATTCAATCATAAGTGATACAGTCTGCTAAGCCACTGGATCTAATCCTATTCATAGCTATAGGGTCGTAGCGCCATAGATATGCTGTCTCCAATATACACATATAGATACACGCACACACTTTTTTTTGGTTCCTTTGACCACACGCCACCGCTCTCAAAGACTATCATGGTGCACAGCAAGATGGCAGTGGAGGCTGGAATTGAGGTCTATCCTCCTTAACGGTGAGCCCTGCTTTAGTCTCGGATACAATGATAGCCGGAGATTGGTCTGGTGACCACATGGGCAACCCGATGGAGAAGCCTTCACAAGGAAACGTCACACCGGTCCTACACCCAGGATTATGGTGTGGCATAATGTACGGTAGCTGGTCCCCTCTAGTCTTCATTTCAGGTACACTAACAGCTCAGCGTTACATTTATTTGGTTGTGGAACCAGTGGTACAGGCATTTCTCCAAAGTGTCCCAGAAGCCATTTTTCAACAGGACAACGCCAGGCCGCATGTTGATCGTGCTACCATCGAGCAAATCTGGGTCGTCATTTGTCGGTAATTGCAAAGGGAAACACCAGCAGCCAATCTTGATAATTTACATGCCAAGTGCATTCAGCATGGCATAACATTGCTCAAACAAACATTAATAACATCATTGATAGCATGCCAAGGTGTGTAAGCGCGTGTATTTCTGCGCATGGCGCTCATACCCTATACTAAGTAAATCAAGATGTTTTAAATATTTTTTTTCCATTTTTTTTATCATTTGAATATCATTAAAGGGAATGTGTTGCCAGAAAAACATGTTTTTTTTTAAAAAATTAAACATTTAGTGTGTGGGTGATTAAACATTGTTCAAATTTTTTTTATTTTTTTCGCGAGTCAGGAAATATTATAAATTTTTTCTAATTTATAATACTACCCATTTTTGGTCACTAGATGGAGCTAGTTCCCAAAATTGCAGCATTGCAACATTGGGTTAAAAGCCCTCGCTCTAGTGAGCTCTCAGCATCCCCCCCTCCTTTATCCTGGCTAGTGCCGGGATAAACGAGGGGTTTGAAAGGTTTAACCTCCTACACTGTGTGTCGCCATTTTTTGAGGTAACCCACAGTGTAGTAGGTTTACATACAGTAGTAAACACACACAAACACTAACATACATTGAAATCTCTTACCTGCTCCTGCCGCCGCGGCTCCCTCCGGCCCGTCCGCTCCGTTTGCTGCCGCTGTTCCATGTGCACAAGTCCGGAAGCCGCGACCGGAAGTAGTAATATTACTGTCCGGCCGCGACTTCCGGTCCACAGGAAAATGGCGCCGGACGGCGCCAATTTCGAATAGGACTGTGTGGGAGCGGCGCATGCGCAGTTCCCACACAGACGCCGTATACGGTAGTCAATGGGACGGGAGCCGTTCACAGTCCCTATGGGACTGTGGCTGCCGTATTCCATGTCTGTGTGTGTCGTTAATCGACACACACAGAAATGGAACAAAAAATGGCAGCCCCCATAGGGAAGAAAAAGTGTAAAAATAAGAAACAGTAAAACACAAACACACAAATGAATATAAACGTTTTTATTAAAGCACTAACATCTTTAACATATAAAAAATTTATTTGTGATGACACTGTTCCTTTAACATGTCTATTGATCTTGTGATTTCCACAATTCCAAAACTTTTCCTTCTTGGTGTTACAATTTCAATGCTGAGGAGTGCATAGCAGAGTGCATACGTGTAAATATATATATATATATATATATATATATATATATATATATATATATATATATACCTGTGATAATTAGTTTGCCAGGCGTGCCCAATCAAATGAAAACTAGTTAAGAAGGATGTTCCACATTATTAAGCAGGCCACAGGTTTCAAGCAATATGGGAAAGAAAAAGAATCTCTCTGCTGCCGAAAAGCGTGAAATAGTGCAATACCTTGAACAAGGTATGAAAACATTGGATATTTCAAGAAAACTTAAGCGTGATCATCGTACTGTGAAAAGATTAGTGGCTGATTTAGAGCACAGACGGGTTTGTTCAGATAAAGGCATAATGAGGAACATTTCTGCCAGACAAATTAATAGGATTAGGAGAGCAGCTGCTAAAATGCCATTGCAAAGCAGCAAACAGGTATTTGAAGCCGCTGGTGCCTCTGGAGTCCCGCGAACCTCAATGTGTAGGATCCTCCAGAGGTTTGCAAGTGTGCATAAAGCTATTATTCGGCCACCCCTAAACAATGCTCACAAGCAGAAACAGTTGCAGTGGGCTCAGAAATACATGAAGACTAATTTTCAAACCGTGTTGTTTACTGATGAGTGCCGTGCAACCCTGGATGGTCCAGATAGATGGACTAGTGGATGGTTGGTGAATGGCCACCATGTCCCAACAAGACTGCGACGTCAGCAAGGAGGTGGCGGAGTCATGTTTTGGGCTGGAATCATGGGGAGAGAGCTGGTAGGCCCCTTTAGGGTCCCTGACGGTGTGAAAATGACCTCTGCAAAGTACGTAGAGTTTATGCCTGACCACTTTCTTCCGTGGTACAAAAAGAACCGTGCCTTCGGTAGCAAAATTATCTTCATGCATGACAATGCACCATCTCATGCTGCAAAGAATACCTCTGTGTCATTGGCTACTATGGGCGTAAAAGGAGAGAAACTCATGGTGTGGCCCCCATGTTGCCCTGACCTCAACCCTATTGAGAACCTTTGGAGCATCCTCAAGCAAAATATCTATGAGGGTGAGAGGCCGTTCACATCAAAACAGAAGCTCTGGGAGGTTATTCTGACATCCTGCAAAGATATTCAAGCAGAAACTGTCCAAATACTCACAAATTCAATGGATGCAAGAATTGTGAAGGTGATATCAAAGAAGGGGTCCTATGTTAACATGTAACTTGGCCTGCTAAGTTTTTTTTGATTGAAAGAGCTTTTGATTTCTGTAAATATGACCTCCTGATGCTGCAAATTCAACAAATGACCATTTTAGTTCTCTTTACAACCTTTAAAATGTTTTGATCTCTGTTGTGCATAATAATTTGAAACGTGGTGTAGAAAAAAAAATCTGTTATCATTAGGAGATTTGTTCAATAAAATGTGCATTATACTCCAACGGTTGATGGCTTGAAGATTATACTGACTGTCATTTGCATCGACTATTTAGGAAAATAAGCGAAAAATTCAATTTGCATAATAATTTGGAACGTGGTGTAGATCTATAGATCTATAGATCTATATATAGATCTATATAAAGATATATAGATAAAGATACATATATATCTGTATCTATATAGATAGATAGAATTTTTTTTCCTTTATGTAGGACATATGAGATACTTCTTTCAAAACTACTAGTGCTAATTTTGGTATTATAAATGTTACCAAGTAGGGCAATGCAAGTTCTTAGAAACCTCATGTGAGATGTATGTCTTAAAGAAAAACTATTACATGCATATAAAATGTTTACATTTTATAAATTGGTCTTCCTGTTCTTTCTTTTCTCAAGGGTGTTTGATCATCGATTATGCTAGCATAAAGAATCATCACCATTATTTGCGGGATTTGCAAAATGTCGCTTTTAGCAAGCACTGCCTAGCGAAAGACATTGCTAGGCAACAATCACATTCATTATCACGCCGGTAGGAAACTTTTTCGCCATCTGCAAGTCCATCAAAGCATTTGCCACAAGTGGCATATGTACAGGATATGGCATAAATATCTGATCGATGCGGGTCCCAGCTCTGGGACTTTCACCTATATCGAGAATTGGGGTCAGCTAACCCCCTTTTTGCCTGGTGCGTCGTCTGCTTGCCACAGATACCAGAGCCTCTCTTCACTAGTCCGTGCATGAAATCTTCGGCCAGCTGCCGCTGAACAAGGCGGAACAGGGTTCAGGTACCCCCGTTCTTGATACAAGTGCGTGTACCAGAGCTGGCACCCGCATCTATCAGACATTTACGGCATATCCTGTGGATATGCCATAAATGTCGAAGATGGGAATACCCCTTTTAAAGTAAATATATGGCTCCTGTACAGAGCCATAATATGGAGGAGTGATTAGCCCTTTGGCTTTGACTTGTGTTTTTTTTTTCTGTAAACTGTTTAATAAGCTACATCCGTTTCCATCAGGCTTTCAGTTGATCACTTATTGACCTAATGAAAAGACCAAAGCAAAAAAGGGATATTGAAAAAAAGAAAAGAAAATGTCAGAATAGATACGTTTTGCATCAGTTTCAGAGTAGTAAATCCAGTAATAAACTCTGTTCTAATCATAATCAGAAAACATATTGAAAATCTGTATATATTAATGTGAATCCCGAATTAGGCATGCACATGGCAGAGCAAATCTCCCTGGACCGCGGTTAAAAACCGAGACTGTCCCGCTGGATCCAGGACGGTTGGGATCTATGCCACATCATCAAATGTGTCTGCACTGAGACCATTATTCTTAGTGGCTAACTGCATTGCCAAAGCCAAGAAGCCCTTCACTATTGGTGAAGAGTTGATCCTGTCTGCTGCTAAGGACATTTGTCATGAACGTGTAGGCTGGGTTCACACAACCTATTTTCACGCCTCAAATTACGTCTGAAAAAACGGCTCCAATACGTCGGCAAACATCTGCCTATTCATTTCAATGGGTTTGCCGATGTACTGTGTCGACGACCTGTCATTTTACGCATCGCTATCAAAAGACGGCGCGTAAAATAACAGCCTCGTCAAAGAAGTGCAGGACACTTCTTGGGACGTAATTGGAGCCATTTTTCATTGACTCCAATGAAGAACAGCTCCAAATTACGTCCGTAAAAGACGCGGCGAAAAACGTCAGTACATGCAATTACGTCTGAAATTACGGATCTGTTTTCTCCTGAAAACAGCTCCGTAATTTCAGACGTATTTGCAGTTATCGTGTGCACATACCCTTAGGAGAGGCTGCAGTTAAAAAGGCCTCCTGACGAAGCCGGTCGCAGGCGAAACGCGCGTCGAGGCGTCTTTGTGCCATCTCTCCACGTCCAGTGTTTCCATCATGTCCACACGTATATTTGTTCTTACAAGTATCTGATTTGCGTATATCTGTGAATTGGTCTGCATATGTACTGCTTACCTGTAGCGATCATTTTCGCTATGCATATTTTTGCATTGGGCAGCTTTTTTGTCACGGATCTAGCTTAATATATATTTCTTCCATATTCTATTGGTATTTATATTATACTTGTGTGCATGGATTGTTAGCACTGGCACGTGTTTTTGATCTTGGTTCTTTCCTGTTTTCCCTTATGGTATATTGTCATCTGTACCTGACTGCTATTCCTCCTGAAATATGATCTAGTATAATTGCTGTATGTATTGTTACTATACCATGAATTGCTATTTAATTATAAAGATGTATACTTTTTACTACTCATGGTAGTTATTTTCATATTATATCGGGACATTATGTCTCTTGCGCTTTTGCGCCTTGTAGGTTGTTTCTGAGTCATATTGGGGATTTCCCTTTTTGCTGTACTCTGTTTTGGAGGTGCTTTTTAGGTTTGCTGCAGTTAAAAAGGTAGCACAGGTTCCCCTTTCTGCTAGCACCGTAACTAGATGAAATACCTTGATGAAATACCAGATGACATTGAGGTACAATTGTTAGAGGGGATTAATGAGTCACCGTGGTAAGCTATCCAGGTTGACGAGTCTACGGACGTTGACAACAAGGCAATAATGCTTGTTTTTGTGCAATATACTTTTCAGAAGGATGTGCATGAGGATATGTTATGTGCATTATTGTTGCCAACTAACACAACAGCTGCAGAACTATTCAAGCCTTTGGATGATTACATATCAGAGAAACTAAACTGGTCAGTGAAGGGACGGCTTTCTGGTTTCACTACTCGGGTCAAAGAGGTCGCATCTGAAAGTGAGTCTACACACTGTGTCATCCATAGAGAAATACTGGCTAGCCGAAAAATGTCACCTGAACTTAACAGCGTTTTGAGAGATGTGATTAACCCCTTAATGACCGGGCCTGAAAATACCTTAATGACCAAGCCAGATTTGTTAAATCTGGTATGTGTGACTTTATCAGAGAATAACTCTGCGAAAGTTTTGAATATCCAAGTAATTCTGGCATTGTTTTTTCGTCACGTGTTGTACTTTATTTTAGTCGTAAAAGTAGACTGATACGATTTGCGGAAATTAATAAAAAAATAGAAAAATTGAAGAAATTTTTTACAAATTATAATTTTTCACTATTTTTAACTGCAATATGTCACATATGTACATACATACTGTACATTTTTTTTAATGAAATATATATTTCCATCTCTAAACTCTATTTTGGCAGCACTTTTGAAAAAATAATATTTTTTTTGAGCAATTTAGAAGACTTACAAATTTAGTAATCATTTTATCAATTTTGAAGTACATTTTGTTTTCCTGCACCAAGCCAGGTTTTCAGAGGCTCATAGGTGTCAGAATGGTGGAAACCCCCACAAGTGACCCCATTTTGAAAACTACACCCGTTAAGGTATTTATTAAGGGGTGTTGTAAGTATTTTGACTCAACAGTTTTTTTTGTAAGAATTCATGCAAAGCAGGTGTAAAAAAATATAATTTCACTTTTTTCATAAAAGTATCACTTTGAAGACAGTGTGACTCTAATGCGTTGCCTGGACACACGGCAGGGCCCGAAAGGAAGGGAGCAACCGGAGGCATTCAGGTCACATATTTTGCTTGAAAATGTTTTAGGCTCCACTGTACATTTGGAGTGGTTTTGAACTACCAGAACGATAGAAACTCCCTATAACTGACCCCTATAACTGACCCCATTTAGAAAACTAGACCCCTTAAGGTATTTATCTAGGTGTGTACTAAGTATTTTGACCCCACAGTTTTTGCAGGAATTAATGCAAAGCAGGTGGAAAGAAAATTTTATTTTACTTTTTTTCCACAAATGTGTCATTTTAAGGTCAGATTTCTTGTACAGAGGACATGAGAATAAGGAAATGCACCAGAAAATGTATCACCCTGTTTCTCCTGTGTTCAAAAATATCCCCATTGCAGCCCTAATGTGTTTCCTGGACACACGGCAGGACCCAAAAGGAAGGGAGCACCCGGAGGCTTTCAGGACACACATTTTGATTGAAAATGTTTCAGGCCCCATTACACATTTATTTTTTTCCTTAAATAGTTCATTTTTATCACATATTTATCACAAAGTGCATGCAAGTGGTAAAGTACGCCTTAAAGGTATTACTATTGTATGCCTTAGTATAGAAATATGCCGAATATTCATCATTGGGGGACAAACAGAAGGAGAAGTGAAGTGGATTTCATGTTTTTATAACTTTTTGTTGAAAAGGAGAGGATTCTACTTTTCTAGATTGAGAAATATATGTCCCTAACAGTTTCTACACCCTATGACTATGTCATGCTAAGAAAGCAGCTGTCCTGCAATCATGTCAGTCCATAGACATTATGTATATCAACCCGCTCTGATATATAGTAAGTTAGAGTGGGAAAATTTATTAAACTGTTGGCGGAAAAAGGCAATATATCCAAAAAAAAAAAGGATAAAGAATGTATCCAGCTATGTGGAAATCTAGAGCATGTTCACAGGATGAAAGAAAATTTGTAGGGCTGTAATAACTTTATTATTCAAAGTGACTGGGCATACAACGTCTCTTTAGCTCCATCAATCCCTATATAAGGGACGAATGTGCTAAGTGACGCGGTACACCATAACAAGCCCCTGCCCGGCAAGGTAGGAACCTCCATGTGCACAAAACAACCAATCACCTGTAGAATATATAAAGGGGCAGTGTCCCACACCGTATGTATAGATACAGTAAAGGACCACTACTCCCCAAATTAATGTCGCTATTTCTAGAAGTATTGTCGGGTGTAAGAGGTCCACCAAAAAACAGAACAAAACTATAATAAAGCCCATAGTGTATTGATAAGGAACAGCTCGCTTATTTGAGATCCTCAGAATAAAAAGAAAAAATTATGCCGTATCCCCAGTCAGTAACAGCTATTTATGGCAGGACATAGTCATAACGGAAAAAGAAATAAAAAGCTTTCAGGGCACAATTTTATCTTGAATGAATTTCAGGCCTTATTCTGTCAGGTCCGTATTTCACACCGAATAACCACCTCTGTAAATTGAAAGCTGAAGGCATGCCTGGAAAGAAGTAAACCAGCCAAAGATGTTTGGTACACAGCTTCCCTTGATCAGACAAGGAGAGAATTTAACTTTATTCAGAACAAAGAAACACACACAGAGAAAAGACACATGCCCCTCCCTAGAGATGTGGGACTTGCTTAAGTTCCATTGGCTCCTCAGCTGTAAGTTCTCCTGTACATTCTTCTGCACACTCCTCTTTGCTTTCCAGGGGGCGGTGTCTTCCATAGGCGTGTTATGCAGGCTCTTTGTGCTCCATGAATCCAATCTCTTTGTGTAATATACTGAATATATATATAGATGTAAGGATAATATTTTTCAAACAATATACATGGTAATGATCCCTGACAATTCCACTTTCTATAACTGGGTTATATCTCAAAATGACTCAATCTAGAAAAGTATATTTCCCTCCCTCCCAAAAAAAAGTGATAAAAAAAAGAAATCTCTAAAAGAACCCTAAATTTTGGCATGTCCTAAATATACAGCGAAGCTGCTTCCCTAAAAAAAAAAGAAGAGGTGTACAGAAAAATAAAATCCTAAATAAATCCTGCATTTTAACTTTTATAGCTCACGTGATTTTCACGCGCCTCACACGGACCTATATTAGTCTATGGGGCCGTGCAGACTGTAAGTGATTTTTACGCAGCGTGTGTCCGCTGCGTAAAACTCACGACATGTCCGCTGCGTAAAACTCACGACATGTATTATATTTCTGCCTCTCTCACGCATCACGCACCCATTGAAGTCAATCGGTGCGTGAAAATCCCGCGCAGCACATGGAAGCACTTCCATGGGACGCGCGTGATTCGCGCAACAGCAGTAAAAAGTATGAAGGAAAGCAAAAACGTGAGAAAAAGAATCCATTGAATATTCTCTCAAACTTATGAACATACTACTAGAGGGGGTAAAAAAACATACTAACACAAAGCACAGTGACCCTTAGGGCTCATTTACACGAGCGTGTTATACGTCCGTGAAAATCACGCACGTCGCATGGACCTATATTAGTCTATAGGGCCGTGCAGACAGGTGCGTGATTTTTACGCAGCGTGAGTCCGCTGCGAAAAACTCACGACATGTCCTATATTTGTCCGCTGTTCGCACATCACAAACCCATTGAAGTCAATGGGTGCGTGAAAACCACGCATGTCACACGGAAGCACTTCCGTGGGACAAGCATGATTCCCGCAACAGCAGTAAAAACGATGAATGAAAACAGAAAAGCACCACGTGCTTTTCTGTTTACAAACATCCAAACGGAGTGTCATAATGATGGCGGCTGCGTGAAAAGCACACAGCCGCGCATCATATGGTGATGACACACGGAGCTGCTAAGTGCATTTTGCGCACGCAAAACGCTGCGTTTTTTGCGTGTGCAAAACGCACACGCTCTTGTAAACCCGGCCTTAGGGAGAGTCTTGACGTTATGAGGAAACTCCATAATAATCCTGAGTATGAAAGGAAGGAAGCTGTTCTGCAGCAAACCATTGAGAAATGTATAGCTCAAATAAAAGAGTGTAAAAAGTTTCAATATATTAGGGATACTCAGGATTTTAAGGATGGGAAGATTTTTGATTTTAACTCCTTCCCCCTTCTTGCATTCTGGGCCCTAATGACCAAGCCATTTTTTTACGTTTTTCCATCGTCACTTTCGAAGAGCTATAACTTTTTTATTTTTGCGTCAACATAGCTGTATAAGGTCTTGTTTTTTGAGGGACAAGTTGTATTTTTTAATAACACCATTTTGGGATGCATATTATTTATTGATTAAGTTTTATTAACTTTTTTGGGGGGGGGGGGGGTAGAAAAAAATCTGAAATTTCGCCGTTTACCGTGTGGTATAAATAACACAATAACTTTATTTAACGGGTTGTTACAATTGCAACGATACCAAATTTGTATAGATTTTGTTTGTTTTACTACTTTTACAGTAAAAACACATTTTTTTCAAAATTATTTGTTTTTGTGTCTCCATATTTGAAGAGCCATACCTTTTCTATTTTTTCGCCGATGCAGTTATATGAGGGCTTTTTTTTTGCGGGATGACTTGTTGTCTTTATTGGTACCATTTTGGAGTAGATGCGACTTTTGGAACACTTTTTATTACATTTTATTTTAAGTCAGGATTCACAGAAAACAGGAATTTTTCCATAGTTTTTTATTTTATTTTTTACGGCGTTCACCGTGCGGGTTAAATAATGTAATAGCTATATAGTCGTGGTCGTTACGGACGTGGCAATACCAAATATGTGTAACTTTTTGCTTTATTTTGAGTTTTTTTTTAATAGTAAAGCATTTTGTAAGCAAAAGTGGGTTTTTCATTTTTTTTCACATTTTTTTTTATTAACTTTATTAAACTTTATTTTTACTAGTCCCACTAGGGGACTTTATTATAAAAGCGATCGAATGATCGCATATTGCACTGCAATACTTTTTTTTATTGCAGTGTATTATGCCTGTCCGTGTAAAACAGACAGGCATCTGCTAGGCCATGCCAGAGGCATGACCTAGCAGCCATTTACTACAGGCAGACCTGGGGGCCTTTATTAGGCCCCTGGCTGCCATCGAAGACACAGACACTCGGCAATCTTATTTCCGAGTGCCGGTGGGATGAGAGGGAGCTCCCTCTCTCTCTTCAAAACAACTCAGATGCGGAGCTCGCTATTGAGTGCTGCATCTGAGGAGTTAAATGGGTGAGATCGATACTAATATCGATCTCACACGTTCAAGCAGGGATGCCCCCAGCCCTCAGCTATCTCTGGCAGCTGAGAGCAGGGAGATTTAACGGCTCTCTGCTCTGTTTATTTATTCTGATGCAGCGCCGTGAAAAGGCTATTGCATCAGAATAAAGCCCCTAATGACCGCCGTGAAAAGGCCTATCAGCGGTCATTAAGGGGTTAATACTAGACCTCGCACTGATCAAGATACTGAACCCTGCTTCTCTGAGCATGACATATCTGATTCAGAGTGCCTGAGAGAACAAAGAAGTAGCTCCAGGGGTTGAAACGCGTTGTAACGGCTTTGGTCGCAGGCCGCCACCGTTCCTAACCTCACGACGGCCGTGACTGCAGACCCCTGGTATCCTGCTAGGAGACGCAAGCACTCATGGCCTTCCTGCCATGCTCTGCGCTGAATTCAAGGGTGCGCACGCACGCTTGTTCCCTGTCTTAAAGGGCCAGCGCACGCAGCTGTTTAATCTTCCCTATCCAATCCCCAGATCACCCTGGACTATAAAAAGGGCTCTGACCTTCCACTCCTTGCCTGAGCGTTGTTGTTTTCGTATTGCAAACGGTCCTTTAGTTGGTTCCTGCTCCCAGTGTTCCCGTATCCTGCTTCCTGTATCCTGTTGTATTTGTTTCCTGAGCCTAAGTCGTTAGTTGGAGTCGAGTGTGTCATCTGCCACGTCTTATCATCTGCCATGTCTGGTGTCATCTGCCACGTCTGGTATCATTCGCCACGTCTGGCGTCCTCTTCCACTTCAAGCTCCTCCCGTGCCAAAGCCTCTGCTTCTGTCTGCACTCTTACAGGTACTCTTGTGCTAAGACTTGGCATAGACTATATATAGACTGTTGTTTGGCCAGCTGCCACTCTGCTATGGTGGAGTGGCCTAGTGGGTCCACATACCCCTAGATCGTGACAGTACACTCAGGCCATGGAACCCGCTGGTCAACCTAAGATGGTATTTCAAGTGATGCAAACGGACATACATGACCAGCGTGCACACCAGGATCAGCTCTTACTGGCAGTAAATTCTATCATCACCCATTTGGATCATCCTCCTGCCTTTCCTCGGGATGCTGCTGCTGTTCCACTACCTGTTACCCCTCCTGCCTGTTCTGGATCTCCAGTTTTGCTACCTCTACCACCTCGCTACGATGCAGATCCCAGAGGCTTAATTAATCAATGTACCATCCATTTTAAACTGCCTGCTTCTCTCTTCCCCTCTGATGAGGCCAAGGTAGCATTCATTAGTTCTCTTCTTGCTGGCAAGGCCCTGGCTTGGGCAAACCCCATCTTGGATTTCTCGGATCTATCTTTATTTTTAGAGACTTTTCGTACAGTTTAGAGGAACCGAGTCAAACATCCTCTGCAGCTACCACTCTTATAACCCTCAAGAAATGGGTGTTGGCAGTAGGAGAGTATGCCATCTCTTTCTGTACACTGGCGTCAGACCTGCTGTGAAAAAATGAGGCCTTGGTGGCACCCTTTTGGAAAATACTTTCCACGCAATCAAAGACAAGCTTGCAGCTCGCAATCTTCCTTCCACCCTGGATACTCTTAACCTGTTGGCGACCCGGGTTGACATGAGGATCCAGGAATGTGCTCAGGAAGTTCGGCAGGAGAGACGTTTCTACAGACTGGTCCTCTCGTTCCAGAGACCCCTACTGCTTACCCCTGTTGTTCCACCTAAAGAGCCAATGCAGGTGGGCACAATCAAACTGTCCATATTGTGGCCTCAAGGGCCATTTTGTGTGTCAATGCTCTGTTTTTAGGTTTGTTAAATTAAGTGGCTTGTGGATCAAGTGGAGTTATTAAACCAGATTAGCTTGCTGTGTTCCTGTCTGTGATACTGTGTGTGAAATTGTGTTTTATTTATGAATTGAGTGCTTTTCTAATAGAAGCTAGCAAAACTGACATAATTTAAAACCCATTTTTTCCTTCTTAGCTTCTGTCCTGCTGTGCTGCTGACTAGGGGGAGGGGTTAATTGCTCTCAGGTGATATAAATTAGCCTACAGGCCTCAGTTGAGCTTGCTCTGTTCTTAGGCTGGCTAAATTAAGTGACTTGTGGATCAAGTGGAGTTATTAAACCGGATTGACTTGCTGTGTTCCAGTGTGTAATACTGTGTGTGAAATTGTGTTTTATATATGAATTGAGTGCTTGCTAATAGAAGCTAGCAAAACTGACACAATTTAAAACCCATTTTTTCCTTCTTAGCTTCTGTCCTGCTGTGCTGCTGACTAGGGGGAGGGGTTAATTGCTCTCAGGTGATACAAATTAGCCTACAGGCCTCAGTTGAGCTTGCTCTGTTTTTAGGCTTGCTAAATTAAGTGACTTGTGGGTCAAGTGGAGTTATTAAACCAGAGTTGGAAAGAGGAGATAAAGTCCCTGTAAATACTCTTTTTTCTTTTACTTTAACAAGTGTTAACTGTTTTTTTGTAACTGTGATAATGGACTGCAAGATTGGAGGTTTTCTTTAGTACACAGTTTGCCATATGTATGCACGACTGGAGCCGAAGTTCCAGGGTGTATACTTCTGTGGCAGATGTGAGCATGTTGGTCACCTGGAAGCTTACACTAGAGATCTAGTAGGACATGTAGGACCTCTAAATAGTGGTAATGGGGAGTTGGTCACAGGGGATCAAGAGATGGCAGAGTTACTAAATGGGTTCTTTAGCTCTGTATATACAACAGAAGAAAGAGCAGCTAATGTAGCCGGTGCCAGTGCTGTTAATATATCAGTTGATATACTGAATTGGCTGAATGTAGATATGGTCCAAGCTAAGTTAAATAAAATAAATGTACACAAGGCCCTGGGACCAGATAGGTTACACCCTAGAGTTCTTAAAGAGCTTAGTTCAGTTATTTCTTTCCCCCTCTTTATAATATTTAGAGATTCTCTAGTGACTGATATAGTGCCAAGGGACTGGGGCAGGGCAAATGAGGTGCCTATTTTCAAAAAGGGCTCTAGGTCTTCCCTGGGTAATTATAGAACAGTAAGCTTAAAGAGACTCTGTCACCACATTATAAGTGCTCTATCTCCTACATAAGGAGAAGGGAGCTATAATGTAGGTGACAGTAATGCTTTATATTAAAAAAAACTATCTATTTTCACAACGTTAGGAGCGATTTTGGTTTATGCTAATGAATTTCTTAATGTCCAAGTGGGCGTATTTTTACTTTCGACCAAGTGGGCGTTGTACAGAGGAGTGTATGACGTCATGCCTGGACGTCATGTGTACTCAGAATCCTGACACTTCTGAATCTTTTCTGTGAGATTTACAGCAAGGGAAACGAAATCTCGTTTACCTCCGTAATCTCGCGAGATTTCGTATCCGTTGCTGGAATCTCACAGAAAAGATTCATTAGTGTCAGGATTCTGAGTACACATGACGTCCAGGCTGGATGGTCATGTGTATTCAATATCAGGACACTGGATTAACGTTAATCAAGCAGAATCGCTATGTATGTGGCTGCAGATCATGTTCTAGTAAGAACGCGATTCTGCTGTCTAAATGAATGGAGAGGAGTGCATGATGCCGATTGGATTTTTAAATAAAAAGCATTACTGTCACCTACATTATAGCGCCCATCTCCTTATGTAGGAGATAGGGCACTTATAATGTGGTGATAGAGCCTCTTTAACCCCTTCCCGCTCCTGGACGTACTATTAGGTCATGGTAACATAGCGTTCGCGCTCCATGACCTAATAGTACGTTTCGGGAGTAACGGCCATTTGGCCGTCCTCCCGACACATACAGGAACTGTGACACCTGCTGTCTCGTACAGCAGCTGTCACAGCTCCTACAGCGGGGACCGATCGCTGTGTCCCCGCTGATTAACCCCTGAAAAGCCGTGTTCAATAGCGATCACGGCTTTTTAGGGGTTAAGCTGCCATCGCCGGCCTGCTACACGATAGCGTCCGGCGATGGTGACTATGGCAACCGGACACCAAACAATGGCGTCCGGCTATGCCATAGACGGAAGCCTAGTGGGTCCTGACAAAGTCAGGACCCATTATGCTTGCTGTCAGTGAGTAGCTGACAGCTCTGATACACTGCACTACGCATGTAGTACAGTGTATTAGAATAGCGATCAGGGCCTCCTGCCCTCAAGTCCCCTAATGGGACAAAGTAATAAAGTTAAAAAAAGATGTGTAAAAATAAGAAATAAAAGTAAAAATCCCCCCTTTTCCCTTATCAGTCCTTTATTCTTAATAAAAATTATATAAACAAACAAATAAACTATACATAATTGGTATCGCCGCGTCCATAACGGCCCGAACTACAAAATTATTTAGTTATTTATCCCGCGCGGTGAACGCCGTAAAAGAAAATAATAATAAACCGTACCAGAATCACAATTGTTTGGTCACTTCACCTCCCAAAAAATGGAATAAAAAGAGATCAAAAAGTCGCATGTACCTAAAAATGGTACTAATCGAAACTACAGTTCGTTACGCAAAAAATAAGTCCTCGCACGGCTTTATTGATGGAAAAATAAAAAAGTTATGGCTCTTAGAATAAGGTAACACAAAAAGTGAATGATTTTTTACAAAACTTATTTTATTGTGCAAACGCCATAAGACATAAAAAAAACTATAAACATCTGGTATCGCCGTAATCGTATCGCCCCGCAGAATAAAGTGAATATGTCATTTATAGCGCACGGTGAATGCTGTAAAAAAAAATCGAATAAAAAAACAATAGTAGAATTGCTGTTTTTTAGTCACAGCGCCACTTAAAAATAGAATAAAAACTGATCAAAAAGCCGCATGCACCCCATGAAAACTACAATGAATTCCTCAAGGGGTCTAGTTTCCAAAATGCGGTCACTTTTGGGGGGTTTCCACTGTTTTGGCACCACAAGACCTCTTCAAACCGGACATGGTGCCTAATGAAAAGGAGGCCTCAAAATCCACTAGATGCTCCTTTGCTTCGGAGGCCGGTGCTTCAGTCCATTACCGCACTAGGGCCACATGTGGGATATTTCTCAAGACTGCAGAATCTGGGCGATAAGTATTAAGTTGTGTTTCTCTGATAAAACTTTTTGTGTTATAAAAAAAATGGTATTAAGAGGATTTACTGACAAAAAAAATATGTAAATTTCACCTCTACTTTGCTCTAAATTTCTGTGAAACACCTAAAGGGTTCATAAACTTTCTAAATGCTGTTGTGAATACTTTGAGGGTTTCTAAAATGGGGTTTTTAATAGGGGTTTCTAATATATGGGCCCCTCAAAGCAACTTCAGAACTGAACTGTAACCTAAAAAAATAAATAAATTAGGCAATACTTCGCTTCTTACATTATACTTATAATGAGCCATGCCCACCCCGAGATGACCCCAGTTTTGACCGTTTGTATAAATGGAGACCCCTATTAGACGTTTCAGTGCCCGGTTTTCCCAAGCATACACCCCCGAGAAGTGTATTTCTATTTATGAGTCCTTGGTAGATTTTAAAGGGAGGCTTCAATTCCGCGAGTACCTGCCGGGTAAGAGGGCAAGGTGTGGCGTGAAGATGTATAAGCTGTGCGAGAGTGCATCAGGGTATACCTACAGGTTTAGGATATATGAAGGGAAGGACAGCAGTATTCAGCCCCCAGAATGCCCCCCCTTACTGGGAGTTCATGCAAAAATTGTGTGGGATTTGGTGCACCCACTGCTGGACCAGGGTCACCACCTCTACCTGGATAATTTTTATACCAGTGTCCCACTCTTCAACTGCCTCGCTTCCAGTCCTGCGGCATGCGGCACTGCTAGAAGAAATCTGAGAGGCCTCCCTAAGACTCTGCAGGGCAAACAAGAAGGGGTGAGAGCAGGGCACAATCTAGCAGCAACATATTGTGTGTCAAGTACAAGGACAAGAGACATGTCCTTGTATTGACAACAATACATGGCCGCACCAGTACCCATGTACCAGTACGAGGTACCAGTACAGAAACCAGACTGCATCCTGGACTACAATAGGTACATGGGAGGGGTGGACTTGTCAGATTTAATCCTGAAGCCCTACAGCACCATGCGGTGTGGTATAAGAAGCTGGCCGTGCACATCATACAGATGGCTTTGTACAATGTGTACGTGCTACGTCGATGTACAGGCCAGAGGGGAACTTTCCATCTTTAGGGACCAGGAAGGGGGCACCCAGTACTTCTGGAAGTGGGGCCACACGCATCGTACCAGGGCAACACTTTCCAGGAGAAGTTCCCCAAACTGGCAAGAAGGGAAAAAGTCAAAAGAGGTGCAAAGTCTGCTATAAGAGGGGCATAAGGGAGGACACAATATATCAATGTGACACGTGTCCCGAAAAACCAGAGCTCTGTATGAAAGAGTGTTTTAAAATTTATTTTACATCCCTTGGTTTATAATTTACCCCAATTTTACTTACCCTGATGTACTCCGCATAGCTTATCCCCCCTCGTCTTTCCCCTCTGGGACCGTCTGCGTGCACAGGCAGCTGGTAACAGACACATTGAGGGTATTGCCGTACCCAGGAGAACCCACATTACAGTTTATGGGTTGTATGTGTCCGGTCAAAATGCTCACTACACCTCTAGATGAATGCCTTAAGGGGTGTAGTTTTTAAAACAGGGTCACTTCTTGCGGGTTTCAATTGTACTTGTACCTCAGGGGCTTCTGCATACATGACTTCGCACCAGAAAATCCCCAGTAGGCCAAATGGTGGTCCTTTCCTTCCGAGCCCTCCCATGGGCCCAAACCGCAGTTTATCATCACAAATGGGGTATTGCAGCACTCAGAACAAATTGCGCAACAGAATGGGGTATTTTGTTTCTTGTGAAAATAAGAAATTTTCAGCCAAAACTACATATTATTGGAAAAAATTAATTTTGTTTTAATTCCAAGCCCAATTCAAATAAGTTCTGTGAAAAAACTATGGGGTCAAAATGGTCACAACACCCATAAATTAATTCCTTGAGGGGTGTCGTTTCCAAAATGGGGTCACTTCTGGTGGGTTTCCATTGCTTTGATACCTCTGGGGCTCTGCAAATGCGATATGGCACCCGAAAACCAAACCAGCAAAATCTGCACTCCAAAGAACACACAGCGCTCCTTCCCTTCTGAGGCCTCCCATGGGCTCAAACGGCAGTTTATCGCCACAAATGGGGTATTGCTGCACTCAGGAGAAATTGGGCAACAAAATGGGGTATTTTGTTCCCTGTGAAAATAAGAAATTTTGATCACAAATTACATCTTATTGGAAAAAATTTCATTTTTTAAATTTCACAGCCCAATTCAAATAGGTGCTGTGGCAAAACTGTGCGGTCAAAATGGTAACAACAACCATAAATGAATTCCTTGAGGGGTGTAGTTTCCAAAATGTGGTCACTATTGGGGGATTCCTACTGTTTTGGCACCTCAACAGCTTTTTAAACCTGGCATGCTGCCTAAAATATATTCTAATAAAAAAAGAGGCCTCAAAATGCACTAGGTGCTCCTTTGCTTCTGGGGCTTGTGTTTTAGTCCACGAGCGCAGTAGAGCCACATGTGGGACATTTCTAAAAACTGCAGAATCTGGACAATACATATTTATTAGTGTTTCCCTGGTAAAACCTTCTGTGTTCCAGAAATGTTTTTTAATGAAATTGAAATTCAGCAAGAAAAATGAAACTTGCAAATTTCACCTCCACTTTGCTTTAATTCCTGTGAAATGCCTGAAGGGTTAAAAAAAATTCAAAATGCTGTTTTGAATACTTTGAGGGGTCTAGTGTTTAAAATGGGGTGTTTTATCAGGGTTTCTAATACATAGGCCCCTCAAAGCCACTTCAGAACTGAAGAGGTACCTTAAAAAAAAGGCTTTTGAAATTTTCTTAAAAATATGAGAAATTGCTGTCTATGTACTAAGCCTTGTAACGTCCAAGAAAAATAAAAGAATGTTCAAAAAACGATGCCAATCTAAAGTAGACATATGGGAAATGTGAACTAGTAACTATTTTGGGTGGTATAACCATCTGTTTTACAAGCAGATGCATTTAAATTCTGCAAAATTTTATTTTTTCAAAATTTTCTCTCAATTTTGCAATTTTTCACCAATAAACACTGAATATATCGACCAAATTTTACCACGAACATGAAGCCCAATGTGTCACGAGAAAACAATATCAGAATCGCTTGGATAGGTTTAAGCATTCCGACATTATTACCACCAAATGTATATAATTTTTTATGTGTTACAGCGTTAGCACAACAACTTTTTTTTAGAAATGGTTTATTTTTTGGGTTGCCATATTATAAAATCCATAACTTCTTTATTTTTGCATCGACAAGGCTGTGTGAGGGCGTTTTTTGTTTTTTTAACTTGAAAATTTATATTAACTATTTTTTTGTCCCACTAGAGGACTTGAAGGCCTGGAGCCTTGATCGCTATACTAATACACTGCACTAACTACCAACCATCAGCACCCCTGAGATCACGTTGCAGGGGTGCCGATCAGCTACAAACCACCAACAAGCTGTGTTCACAATTGACCGCAGCATTTAAGGGGTTAATCGGTGGGGATCGGACCTCGGTCAGCTGTGATAGTTTGGTGATTGAGCAGGCTCCATCACTGTCACATACAGTTACGTGACAATACGCTAACCCCTTGGCGGCAGCGACGTAACTGTACGTAAGATGTCGCCAAGGGTATAATTGAATAATGCAGCAATACAATAACTGAATAATAACACTATACAGCAGTGCTCTCTATCCTATGGCTCTCCAGGTGTTGCAAAACTACAACTCCTAGTACAACCTGACAGCCTTCTATTGGAGGTCAATGCCACAATTGCTAAATAATACCACCAACAAACGTATACTTACATCCTTATACGTGGCCCTAGCGTAGTTTTCCAAATGAATGCACAACTGAGCATTCATATGTTAAAAAGGCGCACCTGGCATTGCGATCATAGCTTAGGTAAACATACTGCAGACTATAGAAACGTTGCTTTAATTTGTAAGAGCAGAAAAAGATTTGATAGCGATAAATGGCGGTGTGAACTACTTCATGGGACTACTGATTTGTGAGCCGTAAACCCAGTACTAACTACCATAAATGTGGTCTTCATGTTACCATCTTGACAAAGGAATATAGTACTGATCCTGCTCAACCAAATGAACAATAAATTACAATTAAGTATGATTGCTCATAGTTAACATCATCTAAATTACCCTTTCTTAGCCATTCCACAACAATTTTCTGAATGAAAATCATTGACGTTTCACAAAATTATATACAATGTAATATTTTTGTTATGCATTCTGTACCATATGTATAACATTATTTAACTATGACTTTTAACTTTCTAGACAGATCCAGAAGGTTTTAAGAATATCCGGATGAAATTTCAGAAGGAATCTGGAGAAAGTTCTGGCTCCAAACCTATTTTTCAGGCAAAACCTGGACCTAAGCCTGCCATACCAGCAAAACCTACTATACTGCCAGTCAGTGAGCATTTTTTGGAGAAACCTGTACTCAAAGCTTTATCTTCACCAGATCTAGCAGTCTCCCCAAAAATTGACCCTTTCAAGTCTGCAGGAAGCTCAACACATTTACATCAAAGCTTCTCTTATCGAAGTAACTCAAGAATTCTTGAAGAAACTTTTGTCAATAAACCTTCCGTTCCTCTTAATAAACCTATTGTCCCGTCTACAAACAGTTTACGCAACAAAAATATTGGAAACCCCTTACTGCATGCTTCACAAATCAAGAAGCCAGCAATTGAATATCTCAACAAACCCAGGTTAAAACTTATGCCAAGTGAAGCTATACTTGGGTTAAGCCCAAAGAAACCTGCACGGCCTCTTTTTGTAGATCTTGAAAAATTCCAAGAACCAAAGGATTCTGATGACTACGTGATAATGAGAAGCTTCTTAGGTATGAATGTTTATTTTCTATATACAGAAATTAATGCTGCATTTTTGCAGGAACCTTCACATAATGGAGCAAATGTCTGTCGACCTGTTAAAATTTCCTAAATTGACCAACATATATATATATATATATATATATATCAAGAAAAAAACCTGAATTTATTCCCTAAACATTCTTAAGCACAGTATATACCGTACTATTCGGACTATAAGACGCACCTGACTATAAGACGCACCCAGGTTATAGACAACAGAAAATAGGAAAAAAATATTTAATATTCTACTAGTGTTACAAAGAAAAAACTATCTATGAAAAAAATAAATTTGTTCTGTTTCACCACATTCTGAAAGCCATAACGTTTATATTTTTTCATCGATTAAGCGGTGTGAGGGCTTATATTTTGCGGGACGAACTGTAGTTTATTAATGCCACCATTTTTTGGTACATATGTTTTTTTTCTTATTTTTTTTTAATTTTTTTTAGCTAAGGTGACTAAAAAAAAGTATTATGGTGTTAAATAGTGGTAAATTGTTAAAGTTTGGACTTTTACAGACGCAGCGATAACAATTTTGTTTTATTTTTTACATTGTGCTTGGGGAAAAATGGGAATTTTTTTTTTTTATTATTAATATATTTTTTTTTTTGGTACTCCTGAAAATGTATCTTACTTTTTTTTTTTTTTTTACACATTTTATTAGTTCCCCTAGGGTATCGTTATATCGCTGGTACAATACACTGCAATACAAATGTATTGCAGTATGTTGTCATTTTTACAGGCTTCTGCCATGCCCTGCTAGGCAGAGGCAGACAGAAGGCAGACCTGGGGGACTTCATTAGGCCCCCGGGCTACCAAGACAACCATCGGCGCCCCCGATCGCCTTGCGCGGGGGGGGGGGGGGATGGGACGTTGGGCTGTCCGAGGGGTCCGTCCCCTCGTAATGGTTTAAATGCCACGGTCACTATTGACGCGGCATTTAAAGGGTTTTTCCTGTAAGGGACATTTATGACATATCCACAGGATATGTCATAAATGTCAGATAGATGTGGGTCCCACCTCTGGGACCCGCACCTATCTCTAGAACGGGTCCCCCTAAACCCCTTTCTAGCTTTTTGTTCTCACGTTGACTCCTGGCCACGCTGACTCCCGCTGAGCTACGCTGTTTCTGTAACTCCCATAGTAATGAATGACAGTCATGGAAGCAGTGTAACAGCTACGCTGTTTCCGTAACTATTATTCAGTTCTATGGGAGTTACAGAAACAGCGTAGCTCAGCGAGTTATGCTGATTCCGTAACTCCCGACCATGTAATCAGGAAGTGGCAGGGAGACAGCGTGAGAATAAAAAGCTAGAACGAGATTTAGGAGGCCCCGTTCTAGAGCTGGGATCCGCATCTATCTGACATTTATGACATATCCTGTGGATATGTCATAAATGTCCCTCATGGGAAAACCCCTTTAACTAGTTAAACGGCCAGGAACAGCGCAATCGCTGTGTCGGTACCATTTCTCTAAAGGTATTGCCAATACTCAAGACAAAGTCTATCTATAAGTGAATCCTCATTTCTTTTTTTAGACATTTTTTAAACAGACAACAAAGTAACAAGACAACAAACAGGTGGACTCTGAACATTTCGAGACATGTAAAGTACACTAAAATAAGAACAATAAAGTACAGAAGCATTAATAGGCTGTGCCAAATATGAGGAGAAATGAAAAAGAATCCTAAATTGTTTAGGAAGCTAGAGATCTTGCCTTAGTTTTTTGTCCGCTAGTCTTCTGCACATAGTAGCGATTATTAGTAAGTAGAAAATCTGGCAGTGTGTGTCCTGAGTATTTGAACGTATTGCTAGTACCACACTTGTCTTTAGAAATGAGGATTCACTTATAGATAGACTTTGTTTTGAGTATTAGCAATACCTTTAGAGAAATGGTACCGAGACTAGTGTTAGTAGAGCGTATGCGCTCTGCAGATATTTTCATGTGGAATCACGCTAAGGAGTACCTGTAGTGATGTGCATTGCGCCCCATTTGCTTATACTCATGTGTGATATTTTGCCCAATGGACAGGGTAGTTCTGGGCAGGCACGGTTCGATGGGAGCAACGCTGGGATTTATTTCATGTTAGGACATGTGACAATCTATGTTCCTTATCTGTGGGGTTTTTAATCAATCGGTGAGTGCCAGCTATTCATAATTATTTTAATTACACTAATCATGATTTGATTTTGTTATTTGGGTATTGTTGCATTTTAATTTACACTTTTTGCATGATGTATTGATGTAATGAATTTATATTAGCACATCTGAACTTTGTGATATTATGTGATAAATTATAAAATAATTTCGTATGATACATTTGTATAATTGATGGATTGCACATAACTAATTAATTGAGCTCAGCTCACTTTATATGTTTTGGTATGAGATATACACTTTGCTTGAGAATGCCCTCATTAAGAGGGTGAAACATTGCAGTAAATCTTTGGTGAATAAATTAACTTTTTCTTGAGTGCTGCTTCCACGCTATTTTTTCTTATGATTTAAAAGGAGAGCTTGCTCCCTTGAAGCTTGCACCTACCGTATGGTTGAATTAGTAACAGGGAGACTGTGGTGTAATAATGCAGCCTCCTGTTCTTTCCATGTATAAATTAAATAACTGCTAGAAATAGCAGCTGAGAAAAAATGAAATACAGTAGGGAAAAAAACCTGAGATGAAACGATGAAGTAAAATGTATTTTTTGTAGGAATACTAATCACATTTTTATGAAAACTTGGATATTGTACCCCAACTTTAAATTAGAAAGTGGCAGAAAAAGACAACAAAGCGCACAATAGTGCATGAAACTGTGATTTATAGGTGTGAACAGTGTGCAAGTGGTGGTAACCTGGTGCGGTTATGCTGGGAGCATAACATCCAGTAGAGCAGAATCCAAAAACAGCCTCCACGGTATGTTGGTAGTAGAGTCAGGTTGCAGCCCAGGACCCGGTTTGAGAACTTTGCAAAAAAGTCTCAATGTAGATATGGAGGGATAAAAGAAAGAACGGGTGCTTTCCAGGCGCTACCGATCGGAGTGATCATCCGTAGAAGGTATAATCCAATTGTCTCAAGGATAGAGATGAGATCAGTAGTTAAAAGGATTTATTGGTGCAGGTATAAAACACAACAGTAGACTCTTTAACAGCGGACTGTTTCGAAACCGGACCGGTTTCTTCTTCAGGTAGCATATAAATGAGTAGATGGGTGGGGTGTCGGTTAAATAACCGAATTAAAGGTCAGTTTGAGGAAAGAACTACCGGGTCGGGTATACAGGTCAAAAACTGCTGAACATACGTATAGAACAATACACATAATTATACAAATAGTTACAAACAGTTAGATAAAAATATTAGATAAAACAGTGTCTGCATTCTATTAAAACTTAATTGACTTCCAGATATTATAATCGGGGGATAGCTAACAGTTAAAAAGAATCCTTTATTAATAATAATCCTTTATTAATAAGGTTTAAAATGTATATATATATATATATATATATATATATATATATATATATATATATATATATATATATATATATTTATACACATATATGTGTGTGTATTTTTTATCTTAAAAAATCTGTATAAATTACTAAAATGAATAAAAGAGATTTTTGAAAATAACTTCAATAGTTTTCTTATCATTTGAGATCCACCTATAGTTTAAAAAATTGTTTATTTCGCAACCGTAATTATCATAGAGGAAACTTAACATACAAATGGAGTATCATCTTATTTTTCAGTTGTTTCTAGGGGATTGTACTAAAGGGTAAATTCCCCTTTTGCTCATTTTATTCTATTCTTATATTTAGTTATATAAATTCGTAGGTATTAAGCTGAGAGAGTTTTTTTGCGTATGTTCTGTGCATATATATATATATTTTCATATGCGCTTTCATTGTAATTGTGTTGTTTTCATAACAAAATAATAATACTGATTCTTTTCTAGTCTTAATCTTACTTTCAAGACTTTTCTTTGAGACGGAGTGATCATATTTTGTGATTCTTGTGATTAGAGATATGATTTCTTCTTTGATGCGGTCTTTGCCGGTTATTAAAAAATATATTGTAACATATAACGAATTTATTGGCTATTTATGTACAATGGACCTCATCTGAAATAAATTCGTTTTATTAAATTATTATCTCTGTAATTTCATTCAGACCTTCAGGTTTTAAGGTCTTGAGTTTGCATATCCAATAAATTTCCCTTTTACAGAGTGAATCGAATCTATCCACTCGGCTTTCGTTTATGTATTCAATGGGTGTAATATTAAAACATTTAAAATCATCATTGTGAAATAAAGTACAATGTTTGGAGATACTATGTAGAAGGAATTTTTTTCTACAATTAGAGCAATGGTTATTTAACCGACAGTGTAAAGGTTGTATAGTTCTTCCCACGTATTGGAGACCACAAATGCAGTTAATGAGATATATAACATAATTTGACTGACAATTTAGATGTGTTTCAATTTGATACTCATTTTTCGTTTGATTTGATCGAAAAGTGTCTGTAGTGAGTATGCTGGAGCAGCATAAACATCTCTTTTTTCTACATTTGGAACTCCCTTTTATGTATAGACATGAATTCATAGTGTTTTGTTGAAATATCTTTTGTTTCCCAGCAAAATTAATCCGACTAGGTGCCAAAATGTTCTTAACAGTTTTTGCTCTCTTAAAAGATAGCATCGGTTTCATTGGTAGACTGTTTTTTAGGAAGGGGTCAACATGTAGAATGTGCCAGTGTCTATTCATAATGTCTTTTATATTTTTATGTGCTGCATTGTATTTGGTTATAAAATTGAAGGAGAAAGAATTTTTTTGTTTTTTATATCTATTATATCCCTCTCTTTGGTTTCATTTGATATTGTATCATTAGGAGGTAAGCATTCCTCTTGGCTTAAAATTACTGTTTTTTTATATGCATCAGAGAGAAGTGTCTGTGGGTAGTTTTTTTTCTTTAAACCGTTTTTGCAAAATACGGCTTTGATTATTGAAATCTTTGTTTAATGTGCAGTTTTTTCGAATTCTCTTGTACTGACTGAATGGTATATTTTTTAGCCACTTATGATAGTGACTGCTCTTATAGTCCAGGTAGCTGTTGCTATCAACTTTTTTAAAATGTGTGCGGGTAATAATTTTGCTTGCTGTTTTTGCTATTGTGAGATCTAAAAAATCAATTTCAGTTGATTGTATATTAAAAGTGAATTTTATCCCCCAGGTATTGTTATTTAATGTCTGACAAAAATCTGTCGCTGTTGTAAAATCACCTTCCCAAATCAGGAACAGATCGTCTATATATCTTCTAAATAGTAAAATTTTAGTATTTGCCCATGGATGTTGCCAAATGTGTTCTTCCTCAAACATTCCCATGAAAATATTTGCATAGCTGGGTGCTACTCGTGTCCCCATAGCTGTGGCTTTTATCTGGTGATACAGTTTCTGGTCAAATGTAAAAATATTATTTTTTAGGATGAATTCCATACTCTTGCAAAAAAAGTTGGTTTGTGCAGATAATAGTTCGGTATCCGTCTCCAGTCTTATTTTCAGTTTTTCCAGACCTAATGTATGTTCAATGTTGCTATACAATGCGGTCACATCTAAAGTGATAAATAATACGTTTTCTCTAATTGAAATTTTATTTAGATCCCCTATCAATTGTGTTGAATCTTTGAGCTTGGAAACTCCATCACATATTTTTGTAAATTTAAATCCAGATAATGAGAAAGATGGCAAGTGGGAGATTGCATACCTGATATAATCGGTCTCCCTGGGGGATTGATTGGGTTTTTATGTATTTTTGGTAGATGGTAGAAAAAAGGCATATTGGTATTTACTGGGATCAGATAGTTTTTTTCATTTTTGTTGAGAATATGATTAGAAAAAGCTTGATTAACCATGATTTTAAGATCTTCCATAATTGTTAGTAGTGGATTATCTATAAGATTAGTATAATAGTTCTTGTCTGATAGAATTTTCATGGCTTCTGCATGATAGTCCGTAATATTTTGTACTACTGTCCCCCCTCCTTTGTCTGCTGATCGAATGACTATTTGATCATTGCTTTTTAAATTTTTTAGAGCTGTTTTCTCTTTATAGGTTAGATTATTTTTACCCTGGATTTTATATGAATCTAGCTCCTCTAGATCTTTGAGAACTAGGTGATGGAAGGTATTAATAAAATTTCCTTGGTTTACCACAGGATAAAACTTGGATATTGGTTTTAGATCTGTATGTCTAAATACATCAGATATCTCTGTATCTAAAGTTATATTCATCTTATTAACATTGTCTGAATCAGGGGAATTATTTTTTGTGGCTGTGACTTGAAAGTGTCTATGTAATGTTAATTTCCTCGTGAATCTATGTAGATCTAGGAATAAGTCGAAGCCATTTGTACTGGCAGTTGGACAGAAGGCCAAACCTTTGTTCAGAAGTGACATTTCTGAATCGTTTAAAATGTGGTTTAAAAGGTTAAGAATAGAAGTTTGTTATGTAGGGGAAATAATAATTATTTTTTTCTTTTTGCCTCCCCTGGTTCCTCTGTATCGTAATAAAGGATTATTATTAATAAAGGATTCTTTTTAACTGTTAACTATCCCCCGATTATAATATCTGGAAGTCAATTAAGTTTTAATAGAATGCAGACACTGTTTTATCTAATATTTTTATCTAACTGTTTGTAACTATTTGTATAATTATGTGTATTGTTCTATACGTATGTTCAGCAGTTTTTGACCTGTATACCCGACCCGGTAGTTCTTTCCTCAAACTGACCTTTAATTCGGTTATTTAACCGACACCCCACCCATCTACTCATTTATATGCTACCTGAGGAAGAAACCGGTCCGGTTTCGAAACAGTCCGCTGTTAAACAGTCTACTGTTGTGTTTTATACCTGCACCAATGAATCCTTTTAAATACTGATCTCATCTCTATCCTTGAGACAATTGGATTATACCTTCTACGGGATGATCACTCCGATCGGTAGCGCCTGGAAAGCACCCGTTCTTTCTTTTATTCCTCCAACTTTAAATTAGACCAGTTGTGTCTAGTGTCACAGACCTATTGCCATTATATGGTCATTTAAATTATTTAATGCCCTGGATAACACTACACTTTATAACATTAGAAAAGAGCAGACCGGCAGACACTGTGACGTCACCAGCAGTGCCCTCCCACTTCATTAACATAGACTGTTCTGACTATGCATCATCATAGGCTTAGACTACAGTTTCCCCATATATTGCCACTTAGGGGAAGCGGCAGTCTAAAACTCACTGCCACAACGGACACTCACTTTAAAACCACCTTACACTTTAGCTCATTCGTAATAATGTATGTATATATTTTCGTAATATTTTTTTAACATTTATATTTATTTCTTAGACTCCAAACAACAAAAAAACAGATTAACCACCTCTCAGTCTCAGCCTAACCTTACGACCTGCTATCCAACTCGTTACGTTAAGAATTCGATTGGGTGAGTGCATGTTTTAACTTTTTATATCAAGTTTGCTATATTAAAAAACGTAGAATAAGCTTTTATTTTACTGATGGAGACACTACAGCACCTTAGGATTATCTCTTGGAATGTGAGAGGTCTTAATGACAAATTTAAAAGATCTTTAGTCTTTAACTTTATCTCCACATATAGTCCGCAACTAATACTCCTTTAGGAGACTCAATTACTAGGTACTAAATTGCGAGCTCTTAAGCGACCCCGGGTTAGACATGGTTATCATGCCTCTTATTCCAGTTACTCTTTACTGGTCCACAAGTCTTTGCAATGTGAAGTTACCTCTGTTAAGATAGATCCTAAGGGAAGATGCATTGTGTTGTTGTGTCTTTACTTTACGTCCTTTATTATTGTCAATGTCTATAATCCTACTCCGGCCATTATCCAATTACTCACTGACATAATGGTATTGGTAATGGAATTGAGTCCTGCACATCTTCTGCTCCTTGGAGATTTCAATCTTTTGTTGTGCTCTGAATTGGATAAGATAGATGGAGTACCGAGTTGTAGTTCCCTTCTAGCTAATTGGGCTGCAACATATCACCTATGAGACATTTGGCGGGTTCGCGGCCCTCATTCTCTGGCTTACTAGTGTCACGGTCACAGGGTATGTGGACCCACTAGGCCGCTCCGTCGTAGCGGAGTGGCAGCTAACCAGGTCACAGTCTATACGAAAGTCAATAGCAGATAGCAATGCTTGGGTACCTGAAGTAGTCCAGACGGTGGCTGTGGCTACAGCATGGATGGAGGCCAGTGCGGCAAGTGGCGCCAGACGTGGCGGACAGTATCCGATGTAGCAGAAGACACTGGACTTGGCCGAAGACACTGGACGTGGCAGAAGACACTGGACGTGGCAGAAGACACTGGACGTGGCAAACGACAGCAGGTGCAGTAGACCCGACTCCAACGCTGGTAGGCACAGGAACAAGAACAATACGGAATACAGGATCGGGTAACAGGGCACGGGTAAAAACTGGAACGGGGAAACACTAAGGGACCATTTGCGAGACAGACTGGGATAGACTAACAACGCTCAGGCAAGGATCAGAAGGCCTAAGGCCTTCTTATAGACCAGGAAATCATGGCAGTTGATGATGATGACGACCCTTTTGTGCGCGCGCTGGCCCTTTAAGGCCGTGCACGAGCGAGCGCGCGCACCCTATGGGACACAGCAGAACGGAGCGGAAGTGAGCGCTGGCGTCTCCTAGGAAGGAGACAAGGGCCAGCGCTCACGGATCCATGGCTGCGGGCATCGGGAGGTGAGTAAACCCGACGGCCAGCGGCCATGGACGCTACAACTCGTGTCACTCGCCTGCCTATAGGTCATTCTCCCAAATTGATTGTTCATTTGGAAAAGATGCCTCTTTGATATTTTGTGATGGATGCACAATACCTTCCTTGGGGAATCTCTGACCATTCTCCCCCAATGATCACTCTAGGGTTCCCCGAGGTAGCAAAGCACATATCTGGAGACTGAGTCTCCTATGACTCTCCTGTACAGATGTTGCAATCTCCTTAGGGAATGAAATTTCAGATTTTTAGAGCACCATTTTGGATTCGACAGATGATGGTTTGATATGGGCCGCTTACAAGGCATATATTAGAGGGGTGGCTATACGGGCCATCTCCTCACATAGACAGGGACTGGCTAAACAGCGTGCAGGCTAGGAGGCTGAATTGGTATTGGTGGAGGAGGAATATCTCAGTACTAAGGAATCCTCGGCCTTCTCTGCGAGGCAACACGAATATATACCCTATTGCTAACTGAACTCACTAGAAAGAAAACTTTATATTCCCAACAAAGAGTTTTTGATCAGGGAGATAAAAATGGTCTTCTACTGGCCTACCTAGCTAAGGAGGACACGTCTCCGAATACCATATTAGAAATATCTTCCTACACTGGGATGTCTGTCAGTAAACCTTTAACTGTGAACAAAATATTGTCCAAATTTTATTCTGATTTACAATCCTCTAAGGTTTCATATAACTCGTCTAGCCTGGAAGTATACTTAAACACTTTAGTATTCCCCACCTTGGATAGTGACAAGTAAATATTTTGGAAGCAGATCTCACTAGAAAGGAAATTACAGCAGCTATTAGTTCCTTTCCGTACAAGAAAACCCCGGGTCTGGATGGTCTGCCCATAGAATGGTATAAATTATATGCAGACCTGATTAGAATAGGCTGAGCAGATTAGGGGTAATCTTTAAGTAAGGGTACTACCCTTCTATGAGAGAACCTCTTATAGTCCTAATCCCCAAACCCCGTAAGAATCCTAAAGACTGTAGCTCCTACCAGCCTGTTTCGCTCCTTAATTGCAATGTTAAAATCTTAGCTAAAATGTTGGCGCTGCATTTGCAAAAGGTTATATCTCATGTCATTCACCCAGACCAATCTGGTTTCATGCCAGGGAAGGCCACTGATATTACCCTATGGAGACCATTTACTCATATATCAACTACTGCTGGGTTTTGTGGTTCCCGGATTGTTGCCTCTTTGGACTTGGAAAAAGCATTTTATTCACCAAATATCGTCATAGCTGTGGTCTGTGCTTGGTAAATTTTGGATTTGGCCCAACCCATAGCAAATGTTAAAACGAATTGACACAATTCCCCCTTCTTTACACTACCCCGGGGGACTAGACAAGGTTTTCCGGTGTCCCCTTCCCTTTTTGCGTTCGCTATTGAACCCCTTGCTCTGGCTATAAGAGGTTCATCTGACATAAGGGGCTTAGAGTTGGGGGAGGAAGAAAAGCATCTCTCTTTACACTGATGATACACTTCTATTCCTCAAGCATCTAGGTCCAACTCTATGGGCATTATTATCTCTGACTTATTTACATTCTTTTCTGGGTTACGTGTGAACTGGTCAAAATACTTGGTAATGGGGATAGACAATGCGGTTTGGGATATTGTACTCCCTTCCCCACTGCAATGGGTGGATAAGATTACTTACCTAGGTATAGTGATTATCTCCGATATCCATCGTTTTATACCTGGCAACATTGTTCCTCTGATACAGCATCTTAAGATGGATTTTGATAAGTGGAAACCTCTTCCTCTCACAGTTACAGGTCGTATTAATTTGTTTAATGAAGTCCCTTCCTAGATTTCTGTAACTTCCATAACTCTCCAGTATGGTTACCACTATCACTTTACTCCAACATTAGCAAAGATCTTAGATCTTTATCTGGGCGGGAGGTACTCCTACAATTGCTCTTGGTACACTACAACTACCCAATAAGCAGCGTGGACTGGCCCTTCCAAATCTATATCTTTATTTCCTTGCCAGCCAACTGTTGTATGTTTGGTGGTGGTTTACTCACAGACATTTTAATCCCTGTACAGATTTGGAAGCTTCACTTCTCGATTCCTACATGGCTTTAGTTAACTCTATCTATAGACAGGCCGTCCCCCCGTGACACACACTTACAATTCCAATGCAGACTTCTCTGAAGGTATGGCAGAGGTGACTGTTGCTCTTCAGCTCTGAAACTGTATGCTGGTCGCCCAGACGCCACTTTGGTACAACCCACTTCTGTCACAGCTACGATGACTTCCTGAGCCTAGTAGGTGGGGGGCCCTGGGTATATTAACTTTAGAGGATGTGGTGGTGGAACATAAAGTGGCTACCTCTGCACAACTTCGGACCAAACACCAGATCCCACCTCATCTCAGGTTTCGTTATTTCCAGCTTAGACACGTCCTCTGGTCGCAATTTGCAGGGTATAATGTCAGATTCTGTACATCCCCGGTGGATGGAGATGTTGGCTAAACCTATGTCTATACTGTATAGACAATTATTAAGAGTCTCTTCCAATAAACTTGATAGAGGCCTGGACCGATGGTCCCAGGCTCTTCCCTCTGTTTCTATGGATGACCATAAAGAAATGCTGAATGGTCTGATTGGTCCTTTAATATCAACACGAGACCGACTTATTCAATTAAAATTTTTCCACCAAATTTACAACACCTCTTCCAAATTAACCAAAGAGAAAAGTATAGTAGTGATCACCCACCAAATACAAGTAATATATGTAAAAAAATAGTTTTATTAGGAGGGTTGATCAAAATAAGTCAGTTTAGTATATGTTTGCCTGCATCCAAACTGAATGACCAAAACAAAAACGAAAGACACACTAAAAGAAAGACGCACATCAAAAACTCCTGCTCATAAAGTGATAAACAACATATGCATGGGTCAGATAATGAAGTATATTATACAAATGCAGACAAGAATGTACAAATCTTTGCATATAAATTCGTCTGGGGGTAGCATCATACTAATACATACTGCCTTTTAAAGATGGAACTAGCCAATTGGATTTGTCAAGGGCCAGGTGTATATATTCAAAATGATAATGGCGCATTTACCGGTATATTTATCGGACGCACAAACACAGCAGCATGTCCGCCCGCGAAATGGAAGTTATGAGTGCATCACAACATGTGCACGGGACACGCGAGCGCGTGTTAACACGGTTACGTGCGCCGTTGCCATGGTGCGATACAAACATCAACCCGGAGGCAGCGAAAACATTCCTCACTGCGCGTGCGTCACCGGAGGTGCATATAATAGTTAGAAGACAACAAAGAGTACACCACAAAGGCCACAGATTAATTTATAACCAAGTAGTTTAAAGGAATTTATATTCAAATTCCAATGGCCATCATATTCAAGGTACCAATAAATCCTAAATCAAATAATAATACAATCAGAACAGAAAAGGGGGGTGGAAGGGGGAGGGAAAGAAGGAAACGGAAAGGCAAAACTGAATTTATATATAACATGAAAATAATAAATATAAATATATCGACATACAGAGATATTAAATCTATGAATGAATATTAGTATAAAAATATATTGATTATATAACATGCATCAACATTATATGGATTATATCATGACAAAGTGCATAAAGTGCAGAAAAAAATCGTGAAAACCATAAATATATGATATAAAAAAAAAAATATAAATAACAAATGTATATGAATTGATGTGAAAAGCATATATGTGTGTGTGTATACGCACACACACGAAATATGTGCATGTGAACACCCGCACACACACATACATGCAAAATGCAAAAATACAAATAAATAACTCAACAATTCACCAGGTGCATGTTGTAATGTGTAAAACATGGAAGAATATGTATACATGTAATATCAAACATATATCACACCCATTACACATATCACCATTATTATATCATATTTAATTGTAATTTTATACGTGGATATGGTTATGAGAAAGATATGAAAATACATGAGGGCAAAAGAGTGTACGCAAACATGCACCCACAAAAACAAATCATGTGAATAAGTGAAAAAAGTGCAGGAGAGTGTATAAAAAATTGTGAAATAAAAATATAAAAAAATAAAAATAAAATAAAACAATATATATATATAGTGATGAAAATATACAAATATAATACAAAACCAATATACAGCATTGCAAACAACAATACCGTGATATATTGTACTTCATAAAGACCACATACATTGAAACCATAGACTATATAATATGCATAGATAATGCAACAAGTCCATATATATTATTGCGTTATATCAAGCAATATATTTTTTGTTTTTAGTTTTTTTCTCCAAATGGTTCATGTCAGTATTCGATATAGTTGTGACAACGAAGTTCTGAGCAAGTTAAAGAATATTTCACAAATAAACAAAAGGGCCTAAACATGTCGAATAAAAAAACACAAATGATTCAAAAGCAAAAGAATATTAAATAATATTAAATGACCTGGTATAACTACCACATTGCTAATGGTCAAATAAATGCTGCAAAGCCCATTGCCTCATTGAGACCTTTGGGTTGCATGGTATTGAGTCGCCAGATCCATTCACATTTACATTCACATTATAATAATCTTTTTTTGAGATCACCTCCCTGTATGATCAATTCCTCTAACTTTAGTAGTTTAGTAGTTTGTAATCACATTTATGATGAAGTCTGAAGTGTTTAGGGATGGTTTTAAGTTTCTCAATATCCTCCACTTCTTGTGCTCCCTTCTTAATATCACGGACATGTTTCCTTACACTTATTCTTAACTCTCTGGTGGTCATCCCTATATAAATTTTCGGGCAAGGGCAGGTGGCATAATAAATTACGCCTTTGGTGGCACAGTTAATTGGCCATGTTATTTTAAATGTATTCACATTGTCAGAATCTTGAAAGATCAATGATTTTTCTATATTAGGGCAACTAATGCAGTCCCTACAAGGTTTACAACCCCATTTCGGGTTTGGTGCATTCAAAATATTTTTTAGTTTTTTTTCTGGAAAAAGGTGGCTATTCACCAAAGTATCTCTCAAAATTTTAGAACGTTTTGCAGTCATAGATGGTTGATCTGGTACAAATTTCGACAATATAGGATCTGTAGGCAAAATAGGCCAGTATTTCATCAAGGTTTCACGCATCATATCCCATCTTGTGTTAAATGTAGATATAAATCTTATCTTGTCTATTGTTTGATGTTGAATTTTTGATTGAAGTAATTGATTTCTAGGCGTATGTTTTGCTCTAGTGAAGGCTGTTTTTATACAGCATTTGCTATAACCCCCGTTCGGTAAACCTTTGTTTAAGATCTTCAGATCTGAAAATAAAGTCTTGCTCAGTTGAGCAGACTTTTCGCAATCTCCAAAATTCCCTGATCGGTATGGCATCTATTGTCTGTTTCGGATGTGATGATGTTGCATGTAGAAGAGAATTAGTGGATGTGGGCTTACGGAAGAGGTCTGTTTGGATAAAATTCGAATTATCACGTTTGATCGAGAAGTAGAAAAAATCTATTTCCTGTTTATTCCACTTGGATGTTAATCTGATGTTTCTGTCATTGCAATTCAATTGTGAAATGAAAGCATTTAATTGATCAGATGACCTCTGCCAGATCATGAAGATGTCAACGCTGTAGCGGGCCCAAAAGAGGACCCTCTCCATTGACTCTCCACGATCTGACAGGAAAAGGTCCCTCTCCCACAGCCCCAGGAACAAATTCGCATATGAGGGTGCGCATGCTGCCCCCATTACAGTCCCCTGGCGCTGTAGGTAGAAGGACCCGTTAAATGTGAAAAAATTATGGGTTAGAACAAAATCTAAACAGGTAAGTAAAAATTGTATCATGTCACTATCAATATCACTCATCTGTAAAAAAATATCTTACAGCCTGCATACCATCCTGATGGTGGATACTGGTATATAGTGACTCTACATCACAAGTGGCAAAGATTGTATCAGTGTCAAGACAGATGCCGTCAAGTTTAGATAATAAATCCGCCGAGTCCCTCAAATAGGAGGGTAAACATTCCACCATCGGTTTGAGGTAAAAATCAATATATTTACAGAGGTTTTCATTTAACCCTCCCCTACCTGAGATGATGGGCCTTCCTGGTGGATTCTGAATATCCTTATGTATTTTGGGGAGAAGGTATAGTGTGGCCACTGTCGGATCCAATGGAATCAGAGTGTCTGCTATAACTTGGGATATTATACCCTCATCGATTGCCTTGAATTAGAAATTGAAGCTGCGAACTAAAAGAGAGAAGAGGATTGTACGTCAGTCTTTTATAGCATGTACGGTCTCTTAGTTGTCTGTTAGCTTCTGCTATATATAATTTACGAGGCCAAACCACAACATTTCCGCCTTTATCGGACAGTTTAAATATGGTATCATTGAGGGATTTGAGTTTTTGAATACTTAATCTCTCATTTCTTGTAAGATTATCATTGTGTATACCTTTAGGGATTGGCCGTCAATCTGCGGATACCGTTTTAACAAAAAAAAAAAATGTCGGGGCACATCGAAAGGGGAGGGAATTTAGTTGATTTTTTTTTCTTAAGCAGTCTGAAATCTTACCTTTTTGGATTGCAGGTTCTTCTGCAAGTTCCTCCAAAATTTTTATGGTATCTTTTTCTGCTTTTGTCGTTAGATTAAATCCTCTTTGAAATACCTTCTCTTAAACATCTAAGATCGGGCAAATAACTGAAGATCCTTTATAGCTACAAATAAGTCAAACCCCCACGTGGGGGAAAAAGTTAGCCCCTTTTCAAGTACATGCAGATCACATGGAGACAAATAGTGGGAGGAAAGATTAATTACATTAGACTCTGATTGTCCGGGGTTTTGAGTGTTTGTTTTAACATTCTTCTTTTTGTTTTTATTAACCCCTTCCCACACCTTGGCATACATGAACGCCCAGGTGAGCAGTAACTTCGCGCACCTGGGCGTGCAGTTACGTCCGCGCTTTAACAGTTAACTGCCACGCGGCGCTACACCGCAGCGGCGGTTAACTGTGCAGGGTGTCTGCCCTGCTCTCCCCGTTGCCGATCAGCGGCCTGTCGCCGCTGAAATCGGCAATTAACCCCTTCGATTGGGTGGTCGATTGCGATCACCACATTGAAGAGGTTTAGAGCAGAACGGCAGCCGCCCACATGCATTTGCGGGGGCTGGCGATCCTTATCACGGCAACCAGAGGCCAGAAAATGGCCTCCGGGCTGCCATGTATGGAAGCATCGGAGGAGCAGCCTCCGGCCGGTCCTCCGAGGCTTGCTGTCAGTGTGACTGTCACGTCACAATGACAGTTAGAACACATTACACTACGTAGTAAGTGTAATGTGTTCCAGCAGCGATCAGAGATGCAAGTCTAAGTGTCCCCTAGTGGGACAAGTAAAAAAAGTAAAAAAAAGATAATAAAAATGTTTTTAAAAAGTGTAAAAATAAAAGTTAGAAGTGACATAAACAAAAGATGCTTTTTTTCCTATAATAAGTCTTTTATTATAGGAAAAAAATGAACACATTAAAAAAAGTACACATATTTGGTATCACCGCGTTCGTAATGACCCCAACTATAAAACTGTAATATTATTTTTCCCACACGGTGAACACCGTGAAAAAAATTAACGAAAAACAGTGCCCGAATCACAATTTTTTGGTTACCAACCCTCCCAAAATATACAATAAAAGTGATCAAAAAGTCGCATGTACGCCAAAATGGTACCAATACAAACTACAACCCATCCCGCAAAAAACAAGCCCTTACACTGATTTTTTGACTGAGAAATAAAAAGTTATCGCTCTCAGAATATGGTGACACAAAAAATTATTAATTTTATAAATAAGTGATTTTATTGCACAAACGCTGCAAAACATAAAAAAATTATATACATATGGTATCGCCGTAATCGTATCGACCCACAGAATAAAGTATAATGGTCATTTATAGCCCAGGGTGAACGCCATAAAAAAAAAAGAATAAAAAACATTTTCAGAATTGATGGTTTTTGGTCACCTTGCTTGCCAAAAAAATGGAATAAAACGTGATCAAAAAAAATTCTGGTACCCCAAAATGGTACCAATGAAAACTACAGATTGTCCCGCAAAGAATAAACCCTCACACAGCTCCGGTGGAGAAAAAATAAAAAAGTTCTGGCTCTCAGAATATAGAGATGCAAAATGTGCAAGCGTCCAAAAGCGGATAAGATTGGGCACCATTTATCAGTGCAACACCGGCCACATATCTATGAATTATTATTTATTTACTGCATTATTATACCCTCTTATTATACCCTGATGTACCCCGCACAGATAACATATGCCCCCACATTATAAACTGAAAGACCAGTAAAACCCCAAACAGAACAACTTCCAAGCTACATCTGCACCCCAAAAGCCAAATGGCGCTCCCTCCCTTCTGAGCCCTGCAGCGTGCCTAAACACCAGTTTACATCCACAGATATGGCATCGCCATACCAAGGAGAACCCGGTTAATATTTTATGAGGTATTTGTCTTCAGTGGCACAAATTGGGCATAACATATAGAGTGGAAAATTTGAATTTTCACTCTGCACCATCCGCTGCACATTAACCCATTCGCGCACCACGACATAGCATGTCGTAGTGTGGGGGGTGATGTATGGAGCGTCTCACGTGAAAAATAAAGAATTTAAAACGGCAAAATCACTGTTTTTTGGTCACCTTGGCTCTACCAAAAAATGTAATAAAAAGTGCTCAAAAAGTTGTATGCATCAAAAAATGGTACCAATAAAAACAACCGCTTGTCCCTCAATAAATAAGCCCTCACACCGCTCTATTGATGGAAAAATAAAAAAGTTATGGCTCTTGGAAAGCGGGGAGGAAAAAACATAAAAGAAAAAGAAAAAAATGGATCGTTCCGGAAAGGGTTAATTACTTTCTAATGAAAAAACAATTATGACCACACGTGGGGTATTGCCGTACTCGGGAGAAATTGCTTTACAAATGTTGGGCAGCTTTTTCCTCCTTTATCCTTTGTGACATTGAAAAAATTCAACATTTTAGTGGAAGAAATGTTGATATTCATTTTCCCGGCCTAATTCTAATAAATCCTGCAAAAGACTTGTGGGGTCTAAATGCCTACTATATCTCTAGATAGATTCTTTAAGTGGTGTAATTTCCAAAATGGTGGTCACATTTGGGGAGTTTCCACTGTTTTGGCCTCTCAGGGGCTTTGCAAATGCGACATGGCACACAAAAACCATTTCAGCTAAATTTGAGCTCCAAAAGCCAAATAGCGCTCCTTCCCTTCTAAGCCCTGCTGTGGGTCCAAACAGCAGTTTATTACCAAATATGGCATATTTCCGTAATTGAAAGAAACTGTTTTACAAATGTTCGGGTGCTTTTTCTCATTTATTCCTTATAAAAATTAAAAATGGCTACCTTTTTTAAGAAAAAAAGTAGATTTTTACCAATACAGAATAATTCCAATGAATTCAGCAAAACAACTGTGGGGTCAAAATGCTAACTTTACCCCTAAAAAAAATCCTTGATGAGTGTAGTTTCCAAAATGGGGTCACTTTCCAGGGGTTTCCACTATTTTGTTCCCTCCAGTGCATTGCAAACGCGACACGGCACTGAAAACTATTCCAGCAAAATCAGAATTTCAAAATCCAAATGGTGCTCCTTCCCTTCTGAGTCCTGCTGTGGGTCCAAACAGCAGTTTATTACCACATATGGGGAATTGCTATAATCAGGAGAAATTGCTTTACATATGTTGGGGTGTTTTTTCTCTTTTATTCCTTTAAAAAATTTACAATTTCTATGTTTTTTTCAGAAAAAAAGTAGATTTTCATCTTCACATACTAATTCAAATAAATTTAGCAAAACAACTGTGGGTTCAAAATGCTAACTATACCCCTAGATAAATTCCCTGAGGGGTGTAGTTTCCAAAATGAGGTCAATTTTGGGGGTCTTTATTGTTTTGGCCCCACAAGACCTCTTCAAACCTGACATGGTACCTAAAATATATGCTAAAAAAAAGGGGGCCCCAAAATTCTCTTGGTGCTCCTTTGCTTCTGAGGCCTGTATTTCAGTAAATTAGCACACTAGTGCCACATGTGGGATATTTCTAAAAACTGCAGAATCTGGGCAATAAATAATAAGTTACATTTCTCGGGTAAAACTTTCTGTGGTATAGAATTTTTTTTATTACAAATGAATTTTGTAAAAAAAAAAATGAAATTTGTAAATTTCACCTCTACTTTGCTTTAATTCCTGTGAAACGCCTAAAGGGTTAAAACACTTTCTGAATGCTGTTTTGAATACTTCGAGGGGTGCCGTTTTCAAAATGGGGTAATTTATGGGGACTTTCTAATATATAAGGCCCTCAAAGCCACTTCAGAACTGAACTGGTCCTTGTAAAAATCGCCTTTTGAAATTTTCTTGAAAATATGAGAAATCGCTGCTAAAGTTCTAAGTCTTGTAACGTCCTAGAAAAATAAAAGAATGTTCAAAAAACGATGCAAACATAAAGTAGACATATGGGAAATGTTAACTAGTAACTATTTTGTGTGGTATAACTATCTGTTTTACAAGCAGATACATTTAAATTTAGAAAAATGCTATTTTTGCAAATTTTCTCAAAATCTTGGCGTTTTTTAAATATTGAATTTATCAACCACATTTTTTTACTAACATAAAGTACAGGGTGGGTGAAAAATACTGGACACAGGCTCTGATCTCTTAGTTGGTGAAGAGAAGTTGGAGAGATCAGAGCCTGTGTCAGAGCCTGTGTCATGTTGTGTGCCCCACACAAAGTTAAAATCAGAATCAACCCCTCTCCCCTGTTCCTAGTGTGTGACACCACACACCTCCCAGTGTATAAGGGAGATTTTCCTTTTTTTTTTTTAATCCAATTTGTTAGCGTCAATCCGTAGCGTTATAGCGTTTGTTGTCAGTTGATGTCAATCCGTAGCGTCAGTTGGTGTCAATCCGTAGCATCAGTTGGTGTCAATCCGTAGCATCAGTTAGCGTCAATCCGTAGCATCAGTTAGCGTCAATCCGTAGCGTCAGTTAGCATCAATCTGTAGCGTCAGTTAGCGTCAATCCGTAGCGTCAGTTCGCGTCACTTGTCAGTTAGTGTCAATCCGTCACTGTTAGTCGCGTCACTTGTCAGTTAGTGTCAATCCGTCACTGTTAGTCTCGTGACTTGTCAGTAAGTGTCAATCAGTCACTGTTAGTCTCGTGACTTGTCAGTTAGTGTCAATCCGTCACTGTCAGTCTCGTCACTTGTCAGTTAGTCAGCGTTCGTGTCAGTTAGTAAGTGGTACTAAGTATTATAAAAAAAAATAATAATAATAATTTATTTGTGTTTAGTGTTTTCTGTGAATTTAAAAAAAACAAAACGTAGTGTGTCAGTGTTAGCGTTAGTTAGTGTTTAGTGTTTTAGTGTGAAAAAATGAAAAAAAATCTTTGTTATACAACGGTTTGTTACAGCTACATTTGTATAAACTACATATATATTTACACACAAATGAATAAAATGGCTGCGAAGCGTTACACCGCTGAAGAGGCATATGCCATGATCGCATCCAATACGGACTCAGCAAGTGGTGAGGAACCAGAGTGCTTTCTCTCATCCTCCTCCTCTAGTGACAGCGAGGAACCTCCTCGTAGTCGCAGGAGGGTTAGTGCCCAGGTTCTGCCTGACCCTGGTACTGCCAGCAGTGATTGGTCACCCCCAACCAATTACACCCCCCAAATCCCAGAATTTACTGCTGTGGCAGGAATTCATGTGCAGACAGAAGGACTGCCTGTAATTGGATATTTCAAATTGTTCTTTACCGACAATTTGATAGAGCTTATGGTGGACCAAACCAACCTCTACGCCCACCAATTTATAGCCGAACACCCAAACTCGTTTTATGCCCAGCCCAATCGTTGGCAACCAACTAAGGGTATGTGCACACGATAACTGCAATTACGTCTGAAATTACGGAGCTGTTTTCAGGAGAATACAGCTCCTGAATTTCAGACGTAATTGCATGTACTCTCGTTTTGCGGGGCGTCTTTTACGGACGTAATTTGGAGCTGTTCTTCATTGGAGTCCATGAAAAACGGCTCCAAATACGTCCCAAGAAGTGTCCTGCACTTCTTTTGACGAGGCTGTAATTTTACGCGCCGTCTTTTGACAGCGACGCGTAAAATGACAGGTCGTCGGCACAGTACAACGTGAAGCCCATTGAAAGTAATGGGCAGATGTTTGCCGATGTATTGGAGCTGTTTTTGCAGATGTAATTCGAGGCGTAAAACGCCTCCATTATGTCTGAAAATAGGTCGTGTGAACCCAGCCTAATTATGCAGAAATGCAAAAATATTGGGGGTTAGTCCTCAACATGGGTCTCACTAAAAAGCCCAAAGGGAGATTCTACTGGTCCCCGGACATTCTTTATCATTGTCCATTGTACCGCAATACAATGACCAGACCCCGCTTTGAGGCAATCCGAAAATTTCTGCACTTTAGTGACAACTCCCTATGCCCCCCCCAGGATGATCCCAATTCCGACAGACTTTTTAAAATTAGGCCCCTCAAACTTTTTTTCCCAAAAGTTTCCCGAAATCTACACCCCCGACAAAGAGATTTCAGTTGATGAATCCCTGGTGCACTTCAAGGGTAGGCTGAAGTTTCGCCAATATTTGCCCAATAAGCGCACCAGGTACAGGATCAAGGTTTACAAGCTGTGTGAGTCTGAGACCGGATACACACAAGCTTTCCGGATCTATGAGGGGAAGGACAGGACTAGAGATGAGCGAATTTTTGAAAAGTTTGGTTCGGCTAGTTCGCCGAATTTCACGAAAAAGTTTGATTCGGACCGAACTAGTTCTGACCGAACCTGTAATTTCCGTGCGCCGAGCATGGTACTGTCCAGGGTGCTGAAAGAGTTAATGGGCTGCACTAACTCTTTCAGCAACCTTGACAGTAGCATGCTCGGCGCGCGGAAAATACAATTTTAATGTAATAAAAAAATAAAATAAAAAAATTTCATACTTACATTCCTCCTGTCCGGCCTCCAGCGATGACGTTTCATCCATGTCGCCGCTGCAGCCAATCACAGGCAGTAGTGGCGGTCACACACGTCCGGATGATGTCAGAAGGCCGGCCTCCAGGGATGACGCTTCATCCCACGTGACCGCCTCTGCAGCCAATCACAGGCTGCAGTGGCCTCTGCAGCCAATCACAGGCTGCAGCGGCCTCTGCAGCCAATCACTCGCTCCTCTCCTGAAATACTCTGTGCTGCGCTGCCTAAAACTCTGTGGACAGGTCAGGATCCTGTTTCTTTTAAATGCTGCTGGGGAACCCGCTCGATCCACTATATAAGGCTGCGCTACCGTGCAGCATTTAAAAGAAACAGGATCCTGACCTGTCCACAGAGTTTAAGGCAGCACAGAGTATTTCAGGAGATGAGCGTGCAGTTTCAGTGCTGCTGTGAACTCTGCTCTTACCATTACGTAGCTCTCAATCTGTTACCTCTCCTCCACTCCTGTCCTCAATAACACCTTCACATGATTGGCAAGTCACCACGTAATGGTAAGAGCAGAGTTCACAGCAGCACAGATTATTTCAGGACATGAGTGTGCGGATCTTGTGCGGGGTGGTGACTTGCCAATCATGTGAAGGTGTTATTGAGGACAGGAGTGGAGGAGAGGTAACAGACTGAGCTACGTAATGGTAAGAGCAGAGTTCACAGCAGCACAGAGTATTTCAGGAGATGAGCGTGTGGATCTTGTGCGGGGTGGTGACTTGCCAATCATGTGAAGGTGTTATTGAGGACAGGAGTGGAGGAGAGGTAACAGACTGAGCTACGTAATGGTAAGAGCAGAGTTCACAGCAGCACAGAGTATTTCAGGAGAGGAGTGTGCAGATTCTGTGCTGCTGTCAACTCTGCTCTTACCATTACTTAGCTCTCAGTCTGTTACCTCTCCTCCACTCCTGTACTCAATAACACCTTCACATGATTGGCAAGTCACCACCCCGCACAAGATCCGCACGCTCATTTCCTGAAATACTCTGTGCTGCTGTGAACTCTGCTCTTACCATTACTTGGTGACTTGCCAATCATGTGAAGGTGTTATTGAGGACAGGAGTGGAGGAGAGGTAACAGACTGAGAACTACGTAATGGTAAGAGCAGAGTTCACAGCAGCACTGAATCTGCACGCTCATCTCCTGAAATACTCTGTGCTGCCTTAAACTCTGTGGACAGGTCAGGATCCTGTTTGTTTTAAATGCTGCACTGTAGCGCAGCCTTATATAGTGGATCGAGCGGGTTCCCCAGCAGCATTTAAAAGAAACAGGATCCTGACCTGTCCACAGAGTTTAAGGCAGCACAGAGTATTTCAGGAGATGAGCACGGCCGGCCACGGGCAGCCGGTCGTTTTTCCGAGCCGTGCTCCCATTATAAAGTATAGGAGCACGGCCCGTAAAATAAAAAAATAGAACATGTTCTATCTTTTTAACGGCACGGGCACCTTCCCGTGAGAAAACGGGAAGGTACCCGTGGCTAACAGAAGTCTATGGGCCCGCTATTTCGGGTCGTAATTACGACCCGTAATAACGGGTGTTTTTACGGTCGTGTGCATGAGGCCCCGTAATGACGGGTGGCTACATGTGTGCACCCGTCATTACGGCAGCTGATCGGCAGTAACTGTTTCAGCACCCTGGACAGTGAATTCCGATCAGAATATAGAGTAACCTGTAAAAAAAAAAAGACGTTCATACTTACCGAGAACTTTCTGCTTCCTCCAGTCGGGTCTCCTGGCCGTTGCCTTGGTGACGCGTCCCTCTCGACATCCGGCCCGACATTCCTGACGTTACAGCCCATGTGACCGCTTCAGCCAATCACAGGCTGCCGCGGCCTCTGCAGCCAATCACAGTCTGCAGAGGCCTCTGCAGCCAATCACAGGCTGCCGCGTCAGAAAAGAAGGTCGGACTGGAGGAAGAAGAGGGACTCGTCACCAAGACAACGACCGGGTACGTATGAAATGTTTTTTATTTTATTTTTAATCAGCAGCCTCTTTTCTCTATCAGTGATTGATAGAGACAAGTGGCTGCCGATTTGTATAATATTTTTGACCGGGTTCGGTCAAAACGTGTTCGGCCGAACCCGGTGAAGTTCGGATTCGCAGCGAACCGAACTTTTCCCGATGTTCGGACCGAAACCGGGTTCGGTTGTCCCGGTTCGCTCATCTCTAGACAGGACAATACAGCCCCCAAATTGTCCGCCCGTACTGTCCACAACAGGAAAGATAGTGTGGGACCTCCTACACCCACTGTTAGATCAGGGGTACAACTTGTACTTGGACAACTGGTACACAAGTGTACCCCTGTTCAAATGTCTAAAAGATAAAAAAACTGTGGCATGTGGGACGGTCCGAAAAAACCAGCGGCACCTTCCCAAGACCCTCATCGGCCAATTCCTGCAAATTTGAGAAAGCAGGGCATTGTTGTAGGATGGGGTCCTGTGTTTGAAATACTGGGATAAAAAATATGTATGCATGCTGACATCTATGCATGATGCCAGCTGCACCTCTGTCCCCACACATGGATTCACAATGTCCACAATGAAGCCTTTGTGCATTCAGGCATATAATAAATTCATGGGGGGGGGGGGGGGGTTGACCTGAATGACCAGGTGTTAAAACCGTATAGTGCCATGCGGAAAAGCAAAATTTGGATGTGGCAGATGACACAGGGCGTGACGGATTCCTCTGGACGTGGCAGATGACACAGGACGTGGCACGACTTGATACTAAGGCACAGCACGGGAAACAGGAACGTGGAACAAGGCACAGGTCACAACTGGAACGGGAAACACTAAGGGACCATTTGCAAGACAGACTGGGAAAACGAACAACGCTCAGGCAAGGATTAGAAGGCCTGGGGCCTTCTTATAGACCAGGAAATCATGGCAGATGATGATGATGACGACTTCCTATTTGCACGCGCTGGCCCTTTAAGGCCGGGCACGAGCGCGCGCGCGCGCACCCTACGGGACACAGCAGACACGCATGGCTGCGGGCGTCGGGAGGTGAGTAAACCCGACGGCCCGCGTCCATGGACGCTACAGTACCTTGTACAGATGGCACTGTACAATTCATTTTTAATTTCCGGAAATCTGGCCACCCGGGTACCTACTTGGAGTACCAAGAAAAAATGATAACATTTCTATTGCTTGGAGACGAGGTGGGGGAAACATCTGCTGCTTCAAGTAGTTCTTGCCGTATCGTTCCTGGTCAGCATTTTCCAAGTGAAGTGCCTGCAACAACAAAAAAACGGCGGACACAAAAAAGGTGCCGTGTCTGTGCAAAAAGGGGTATCCGTAAGGATACCATATATCAGTGCGACACCTGTCCATCAAAACCCAGACTCTGCATGAAGAACTGCTTACGCATCTTCCACACCTCCCATGATTAAAAAAAATCATACTTTTGAAACCCCCACACCTCCCTTTATCATTCTGGTCTTTTAACCATTTTTAGAATTGGACACTCTAAAAAAAAACGTGTAACAAAAACCCTCATTATACCCCTAGATGAATACCTAATACTATAACATATCTGCACAATTTTTTAGGCTTATGCTTGTGGCTAAAAATCATCCAAGTAAAAATAAGGCTTCAAAATCCTTGTGGTGCTTCTTCACTTCCAGGGACTTCTATGTGTCCAGACAACATATTTAGACCACTTTGGAGGTATTTCTAAAGTCAGAAGAAACACCCCAATAAATATTGAGGTGCTTTACTTCACTTATATGTTGTGTCTGAAAAATCTGCCCAACAAAATGGCGCATTTGTAAAAAATTTAACATTTTATTTTTCAAGCCAGAAAAACTATGGGGGTCATAAAAGTGATCACACCCCTACATAAATTCTTTGAGGGGTGCAGTTTCCAAAATGGGGTCACTTTACTGTACTGGAGCTCTTGAAACGCAACATGGCACCTGAAGACCATTCCAACAAAATCTGTGCTACAAATTGCGCTTCTTCGTTTCTGAGCCCTGCCATAGGTCGAAACATCAGTTTATAATCACATATGGGGCATTGCCGTAATCGGAAGAAATTGCTTTACAAATGTTGGGGTGCTTTTTCTCCGTCATTCCTTGTAAAAATTCTACGTTTTTTCAGAAAAAAAAGAAGATTTTCATCGTCACAGTCTATTTCCACAAAATTCTGCAAAAAACCTGTAGGGTCAAAATGCTAACTATACCACTAGAAAAATTCCTTGAGGGGTGTAATTTCCAATATGGGGTCACTTTTTGGGGGTTTCCACGGTTTTCATCTCTCAAGGGCGTTGCAAACACGACATGGCACCGACAACCATTCTAGCAAAATCTGCGCCCAAAAATCCAAATGCTGCTCCTTCGTTTCTGAGCCCTACTGTGGGTCTAAACAGCAGTTTATTACCACATATGGGGCATTGCCATAATCGGGAGAAATTGCTTTACTAATGTTGGGGTGTTTTTTTTCTGTCATTCCTTGTAAAAATTCTATTTTCTTTTTCAGAAAAAAAGTAGATTTACATCTTCACAGTCTATTTCCACTAAATTCTGCAAAAAAACTTTGGGGTCAAAATGCTATCTATACAACTAGAAAAATTCCTTGAGGGGTGTAGTTTCCAAAATGGGGTCACTTTTGGGGGGTTTCCACTGCTTTGGCACCACAAGATCTCTTCAAACCTGACATGGTGCCTAAAATATTATTTAAAAAAAAGGAGGCCCCAAAATCCACTAGGTGCTCATTTGCTTCTGAGGCCTGTGCTTCAGTCTATTAGCACACTAGGGCCACATGTGGGATATTTCTAAAAACTGTAGAATCTGGGCAATAAATATTAAGATGTGTTTCTCTGGTAAAACCTTCTGTTCTACAGAAAAAAAAATGTATTACAAATGAATTTCAGCCCAAAAAAATGTCATTCTAACATTTCACCTCTACATTGATTTAATTCCTGTGAAACACCTAAAGGGTTAAGAGACTTTGAGAATAATGTTTTGAATACTTTGAGGGGTGCAGTTTTTAAAATGGGGTGATTTATGGTGACTTTCTAATATATAAGGCCATCAAAGTCACTGCAGAACTGAACTCGTCCCTGAAAAAATAGCTTTTTGTAATTTCCTTGAAAATGTGAGAAATTGCTGCTAAAGTTCTAATCGTTGTAATGTCCTAAAAAATGTAATGTTCAAAAAATGATGCAAACATAAAGTAGACATATGGGAAATGTTAACTAGTAACTATTTTGTGTGGTATTACGGTCTGTTTTACAAGCAGATACACTTACATTTTAAAAAATGCTGTTTTTTGCAAATTTTCTCTAAATTTTGGTGTTTTTCACAAATAAATATTAAATTTGTAGACCAAATTTTTTCACTAACATAAAGTACAATATGTCACGAGAAAGCAATCTCAGAATCGCTTGGATAGGTAAAAGCATTCTGGAGTTATTACCACATAAAGTACCACATGTCAGATTTGAAAAAAAATGGGCTGTGCCACAAGGCCAAAACAGGCTGTGTCCTAAAGGGGTTAAGCCAATTAGGAGTTCCATAATTTTATTCGAGCAAGTGTTGCAGTTCTCTTCCCATTCAGTAATAAATGTTTGATCATCTATAGGAAAGGAGGGAAATATTTGAACACTTAGTCCCATCGGAATCAGATTTCTCTGTAGATAGATCTCCAGAAAAGCCCTATTCCACCATATTTTCATACGTTTATGGGCGAGGTAGAATTCTGCAACTCTGAGGCATTTCTTTGACCATTGGCATTAGCGGACGTGGACTCTTCATTAAAAACATTCACTACTTGTGAAAGCCAAATTGTTTAGGATGGGATGTATACTTACTCCTATCTATTCACGTTACCAAAGAGCTGATGGTTCCTTCTTACATATATTCTTATACTTACTGTGGCTGTCATATCTCTCATGATGCTCTTATTATTTTATGCTAAGAAAACCATCCTCCGGCATTGAAAACACACCAATTTTCCCACATTGTAAGCATGGATCACGTCGGTAAACTCTACTCTGCTACTTTTTAAGCTCACGTATGAAGCACGCGAATGCACAGATAAATTTCTAAAAATATTTATTTCATGGGTAGCCAACCCTCATTCGAGGCAATATGTAGCGTCCATGGCCACGGGCCATCGGGTTTACTCACCTCCCGACGCCCGCAGCTATGGATCCGTGAGCGCTGGCCCCTGTCTCCTTCCTAGGAGACGCCAGCGCTCAGTTCTGCTCCGTTCTGTTGTGTCCCGTAGGGTCGCGCGCGCGCTCGTGCACGGCCTTAAAGGGCCAGCGCGCGCACAAAAGGATCGTCATCATCATCAACTGCCATGATTTCCTGGTCTATAAGAAGGCCCCAGGCCTTCTGATCCTTGCCTGAGCATTGAAAGTCTATCCCAGTCTGTCTCGCAAATGGTCCCTTAGTGTTTCCCTGTTCCATTTGTTACCCGTGCCCAGTTACCCGTGTCCTGTATTCAGTATTGTTCTTGTTCCTGTGCCTACCAGCGTTGAAGTCGTGTCTTTTTACTGCACCTGCTGTCGTTTGCCACATCCAGTGTCTTCTGCCATGTCCAGTGTCGTTTGCCACGTCCAGTGTCTTCTGCCACGTCCAGTGTCGTTTGCCACGTCCAGTGTCTTCTGCCACGTCCAGTGTCTTCTGCCACGTCCAGTATCTTCTGCCACGTCCAGTGTCTTCTGCTACATCGGATACTGCCCGCCACGTCTGGTGCCACCTGCCGCACCAGCCTCCATCCGTGCTGAAGCCACAGCCACCGTCTGGACTAGTTCAGGTACCCAAGCATTGATATCTGCCATTGACTTTCGTATAGACTGTGACCTGTTCAGCTGCCTCCCTGCTACGGCGGAGCGGCCTAGTGGGTCCACATACCCGGTGACCGTGACAGTACGCTCAGGCCATGGAACCCGCTGGCCAGCCCAAGACCGCAGTCCAGAAGATACAGACAGAGATGCATGACCTACGCACACGTCAGGATCAACTCCTTGAGGCTGTGAATTCTATCCTGGTCCGCCTGGATCTACTCTCTGTTCCACCTCCGGTTCTTCCTCCTGAAGCTGTTGCTGTGCCACTGCCCGTTGCTCCTCCTGTTTGTTCTGGATCCACAGTTCCTCTGCCTCTTCCTCCTCACTACGACGGTGATCCCAGAGCATGTAGAGGATTTCTTAATCAATGCACGGTTCATTTTAGGCTACGGCCTCATCTCCTCCCGTCCGAGGAGGCCAAAGTGGCGTTTATTATCTCCCTCCTCGCTGGCAAGGCCATCGCATGGGCGAACCCAATCTTGGAGCAACAAGGACCTGTATCTGCGGACCTAGCCTTGTTCCTGCAGTACTTTCGTGCCGTGTTCGAGGAGCCGGGTCGAACATCCTCTGCCGCAGCCACTCTGTTGACCCTCAAGCAAGAAGGCTCCACAGTAGGGGAGTATGGTATCTCCTTCCGTACCCTAGCAGCCGAGCTGGCATTGAACAATGAGGCACTGTTGGCGACCTTCTGGCAGGGACTGTCCTCTCACATCAAGGACGAACTGGCGGCCCGCGACCTTCTTTCTACCTTGGATGCCCTCATCCGGTTAGCCACCTGGGTTGATATGAGAATCCGAGGAGCGCTCTCAAGAGGTTCGCCAGGGGAGCCGGGTCCACAGACCAGCACCCTCGGTCCAGAGACCATTATTGTCTTCCCCTAGTGCGCTACCTGAAGAACCCATGCAGGTAGACAGAGTCCGGTTATCTAAACAGGAAGACGCTCCTCTGGACTATGTATGTATTCTGGCCTTAAGGGTAATTTTGTGCACCAATGCCCACAGAAACCGGGAAACTCCAGTACCTAGGGTTGATTGGAGAGGCAACTCTAGGTGGAACGTCTCCAAACGTTAAAACCTCTTCCAGATTATCGATTCCTGTGGCCATCGTCACAGGAGAAACATCACATCCTTCCTCCGCCTATCTTGACTCTGGTGCGGCTGCTAATTTCATCCAGTAGGATCTAGTGGATCGTTTACATCTACCCACAGTCCGTCTGGAGAGACCCCTGGCTGTTGCCTCTATGAATGGTCTACCATTGCCTGATCCGATCATGCTCATCACGGAGCCGTTTACACTACGGGTCGGAGCTCTTCACTCAGAACAGATCACCTTCCTGGTACTACCTAAGGCTACCAATCCTATCCTGCTGGGTCTGCCATGGCTCCGTCTACACGCTCTGACCCTTGACTGGAATTCTGGGGAGGTTCTTCAATTGGGTTCCAGATGCCATAGCCATTGCCTGTCACAAGTCCGTCCTGTTGTGCCCCCTCTACCTCAGTCACTCTCCGCTCTACCATCTCAGTATGCCAGTTTTGCGGATGCCTTCTGCAAACGAGAGGGTGAGACGTTGCCTCCACATCGGAATTATGACTGGTTCCTAATACTTCTCTTACCCGTGGACGAGTATATCCTCTCTCCTTGCCAGAGACTTTATCGTTGTCAGCCTATATCAAGGAGAACTTGGAGAGGGGTTTTATTCGAAAATCTTCCTCCCCGGCTGGGGCAGGCTTCTTCTTCGTTAAGAATAGAGATGGATCTCTTCGACCCTGCATTGACTACCGTGGTCTCAATCAGATCACGTTCAAGAACAAATACCCGTTGCCACTTATTTCCGAGCTCTTTGATCGCATACGAGGAGCCCAAAAAATTTCTAAGCTAGATTTGCGGGGGGCTTATAATCTAATCCGGATTCGCCGGGGTGACGAATGGAAGACGGCATTTAACACCCGCGATGGGCACTACGAATACCTAGTGATGCCCTTCGGACTGTGTAACGCTCGCGCAGTATTTCAGGAATTCGTCAATTATATTTTCCGAGATCTCCTCTATATGTGTGTTGTAGTTTATCTCGATGATATTTTAATTTTCTCCCCAGATCCGTCAAGTTCTTCTGCGACTAAGAGAGAATCGCTTATATGCCAAGTTGGAGAAGTGCGTCTTTGAAAAGAGGTCTTTGCCCTTCCTGGGCTACGTCATCTCAGATCAAGGTCTTAAGATGGACCCTGAGAAATTATAGTCTGTCCTGGAATGGCCACGTCCTCAAGGCCTAAGGGCCATACAACGGTTCCAGGGAATTGCCAATTTCTACCGGCAGTTTATTCAGAAATTTTCATTTCTGACGGCTCTTATCTCTACACTTACCAAGAAGGGTGTGAACGCCAAGGTGTGGACTCGAGTCCGCATTCATTAGCCTCAAGAAAGCCTTCACCTCAGCTTCAATCCTCCATCACCCTGACGTATCTCGGCAGTTCTCACTGGAAGTGGACACTTCCTCTGTTGGTGCAGGTGCACTTCTGTTCCAGAGGAGCTCCAAAGGAAAGGCAGTAGTATGTGGCTACTACTCAAGACTTTTTTCTTCTGCTGAGCGCAATTACTCCATTGGAGATCGGGAGCTACTGGCTATCAAATTGGCTCTGGAGGAGTGGAGACATCTTCTAGAAGGCGCAGCTCACCCCATCTTGATCTACACCGACCACAAGAACCTTACCTACCTTCAGTCCGCTCAAAGACTGAATCCTCGTCAAGCCAGTTGGTCGCTGTTCTACACTCATTTCCAGTTTCTGCTCCACTACCGTCCCACTGACAAGAATGTGAGGGCCGATGCCCTGTCCAGATCGTTTGAGACGGAAGACACTGTGGAGTCCCTTCAAACTATCATAGACCCATCCTGCGTTGTCACCGTTAATCCTCTGCAGCTTAGAGACATCCCTCCGGGGAGAACTTTTGTTCGGTTGGCAGACAGGAAAAGAATTCTCCGCTGGGGACACAGTTCTAAACTGGCTGGGCACGCTGATGTCCGTAAAACCCAAGACCTGATTGCTCATCACTTCTGGTGGCCCACACTACCTAAAGATGTTCTGGACTTTGTCTCTTCTTGCACGGTGTGTGCCTCTAACAAAGTTACTCACTCCAAGCCTGCCGGCCTGCTTCAACCTCTGCCTGTACCCAGTGCCCCTTGGCAGCACATTGCAATGGACTTCGTCACAGACCTTCCTCCCTCAACAGGATGCAACACCATCTGGGTGGTGGTGGACCGGTTCCCTAAGATGGCACATTTTATCCCGCTGACCGGCCTACCTTCTGCTCCCCGACTGGCAAGTCTCTTCATTCAGCACATCTTCTGCTTGCATGGCTTGCCTCTTTACATTGTGTCCGACCGGGGGGTTCAGTTTACCTCCAAGTTCTGGCGAGCCCTCTGTAAACTCCTGGATGGGAGTTTGGACTTTTCCTCTGTCTATTACCCGCAGTCCAATGGGCAAGTTGAGAGGATCAACCAGATCATGGAAAATTATCTTCGCCACTTCATCTCTTCACAGCACTGGGGTACATCTTCTTCCATGGGCCGAGTTCTCATACAACAACCACACAAGTGAGTCCACCACTTCCACTTCATTCCACATTGTATACAGTCAGCATCCTAGAGTCCCTCTTCCTGTGTCGACTTCATCTCAGGTACCCGCGGCTGACTCTGCATATGGGGACTTCCTGCAAATCTGGCAACAGACCCGGTCCTCTATTTTGCTGGCAGTAGATCGCATGAAGCGAAAGGCAGATACTAGGAGAAGAGAGCCGCCTCAGTATCTTCCGGGGACTAAAGTCTGGCTGTCCTCTCGGAACATTCGCTTGAAGGTATCCTCATACACGTTTGCTCCCAGGTTCCTTGGTCCTTTCGAGATTCTGCAACAAATCAACCCTGTCTCCTATAAACTGCGGCTGCCTCCTACCCTCAGAATCCCTAACTCCTTCCATGTGTCCCTCCTGAAACCAGTGGTCCTGAACCGCTACAGCAAGACTTCTAGTTCCACAGTTGCTCCCAGCGGTCCTTCTGATATATTCGAGGTAAAGGAGATCCTGGACTGCAAAAGGGTAGGAGGAAGGACTTTCTATTTGGTGGACTGGAGAGGGTTTGGTCCTGAGGAGAGGTCCTGGGAGCCAGAAGAGAACCTCAGTGCTCCTGCCCTTATTAAAAAGTTCCTCTCTCGCTCTGCTCCCAAGAAGAGGGGGCGTAAGAGGGGGGATACTGTAGCGTCCATGGCCACGGGCCGTCGGGTTTACTCACCTCCCGACGCCTGCAGCCATGGATCTGTGAGCGCTGGCCCCTGTCTCCTTCCTAGGAGACGCCAGCGCTCACTTCCGCTCCGTTCTGCTGTGTCCCGTAGCGCGCGCACAAAAGGATCGTCATCATCATCAACTGCCATGATTTCCTGGTCTATAAGAAGGCCCCAGGCCTTCTGATCCTTGCCTGAGCGTTGTTAGTCTATCCCGGTCTGTCTCGCAAATGGTCCCTTAGTGTTTCCCTGTTCCAGTTGTTACCCGTGCCCTGTTACCCGTTCCTGTATTTCGTATTGTTCTTGTTCCTGTGCCTACCAGCGTTGGAGTCGTATCTACTGCACCTGCTGTCGTTTGCCACGTCCAGTGTCTTCTGCCACATCCAGTGTCGTTTGCCACGTCCAGTGTCGTTTGCCACGTCCAGTGCCTTCTGCCACGTCCAATGTCTTCTGCCACGTCCAGTATCTTCTGCCACGTCCAGTGTATTCTGCTACATCGGATACTTCCCGCCATGTCTGGCGCCACCTGCCACACCAGCCTCCTTCCGTGCTGAAGCCGCAGCCACCGTCTGGACTAGTTCAGGTACCCAAGCATTGATATCTGCCATTGACTTTCGTATAGACTGTCACCTGGTCAGCTGCCTCCCCGCTACGGCGGAGCGGCCTAGTGGGTCCACATACCCGGTGACCGTGACACAATAGATCTGGTCTCTATTATCTGATTTGGTTGGGCTTGGGGGCTGCTAGCGTTTCTGCTCTGTCTCTCATTCCTCCAGTAGGATTCCCTGAATTGTACTTACTGGGTCTTATTTTTATTTTATTTTGATAATGAAAGGCGGTTTGTTAGGGTTCTATTTTTGTTCTGCATTTATATATGCATATCGATATATGAAGAAATGTATCCTTAATAACTGACCTTGTCAACTTGGTACTATTGGATTACTTATTGTATTTACCATTTCTGGATGAATATTGTTGTACCTGTACCACTGTTTTTGCTATGAGGTCTTCATAAACATTACCTTTAAAAACCAAATAAAACAAAACGTAGAATAGTTGTATAGGAAACACCCTTAGGCCTCATGCACACTTCGATCAACGTTTTCACAGCCGTTTCTCACGGATCCGTGTGTCCGTTATGGTATCCGTGTGGTTTCCGTGTGTACTCCGAGTTCGTTCCATGTTTCCGTTTCAAACGGACGTTGTGCTTACGTTTGGCTTTCGTGTTTCCGTTAAAAAAACGGAAGGTATTGAACTTCATTTGAACTTGTCACATGTCCCAGTCTGTGAACTTTGGCACGTCCTGCCGTTGCTAGGGCAACGGATCCATCAAAAACAAATGGCACACGGAATCCCGTGTGCCGTCTGCTTTTTCACGGACCCATTGACTTCTAAGGGCCCCAGGGTCACGGAATTACTGAAAAAGTAGGACATGCTCTACTTTTGATGGAACGGAACAAAGGATCCGTGAAAATAACGGAAGTGTTCATGGGTTCATTGAAATGAATGGAACAGGGTGCTATCAGTGAAAAAAATGGATAGCACCCTGAAGGAAAAAACTGACGTGGGCATAAGGCCTAAAAGGCACCTTGTATTTTAGCAGTTGTTTGTATTGATGCTCTTTTTTTTCTAATATTACATAAACTTACTAAGCTAATATTACATAACACTTCCATAACAGTGAAAAGTTTTACTAAAGCCAAATAAATGAGGATATTAAATGTGCCAGTTTTTTTTACCCAAAATAATTACACAAAGGGAATTTATGCATTATGAATAAAGCTGTGAATTACAACACAGGCTGTAATTTAGGATAAGTGCAAGATAAGTAATGCAATGCAAAGTGGATTCAAAGGCGGTTATACACTTAAAAAAATAAGTCATGCCATTTCTAAATAAAACTATATTGCGTGAAAGATCGAGAGACTGAATATTTGAATTATCCAATCCCCACCTAGTACAATGGGCAGTCACAAATGGAACAGCCATTTAACAGGGGATAAGATTTAATAAACCAGTTACAAGGAGGATGTTTTTCTATTTTGAGCTTAGTGCGGGGATCCACCAGTCATTGAGGGGAAATCGCAATGCGCCTCCGTTGGTCACGGTGACTGCTATGGTACTACCTTCACGAATCCCGGCTTCCTTGGCCACGTATGTGCAATGTGCATGCCGCGTTCTAACTGTGCAACAACCAGAGAATGGTCCCAGGCCATGAGTGGCACACACACAGTCCTCAGTCTAAGTCCAACACTTTAGGGTACCGTTTTCTTTAGGATCCACTTTAACACGCATCAGAAATTGCTGTAAATAACTGAAAATTTCTCTCAAAAATCACTTGCTTCTTGCTCACCATAAGGAGGAGGAGTGTTTCAAAATAAAGTCCTAACTGCCCACATAAGGGAAGAGATAATCTTGTAATCATCACTTCTCAGGCCGCTTTACACTTCTCATATGCAATGTGTCTCACTGCAGTACACACTCTTCTAGTTCTTGCCATGGATGTTAGCAGCCCTCCACAGAATTTTATCGGCAGCAAGATGGTTGCCTCATCAGAACTCAAGGGAAAAAGGAGACCTTACTCAGGACCATAGGCTCAGGCCCCAACGCTGACAGCACATGCAGCTCTTTGTCACTTTTCGCGGACCTGGCCGCACTCACACATGGGACTATGTTAAGCCTCTTAAAGCTGCAGTATTCGCACAGACCCCTTCTCTTCTTGTGTCACGAACACTCTTTAAGCACTGGTCTGCAAAAACTCTTTCCCCTACACGCCAGGGGAAGCCCTCCTTTACCCATTCATGCCCAGCCTGTCAGTGTCATTCCACACGGAGCTCACAGAGGACAGCCACCGTTTCCGTGCACCACACAAATGTACAGTTGGACAACAGCCAAGGAACAGCACACACACCAGGATCATGATAAAGCAAAATATGAACAGTGGAGAGACCAGACTGATACAAAAGTTCAGTACATTAGAAGAAAGACAGACATAGACATCAATAGAAATAGAAAGAAAAATAGAAAGAGAAAGTGTCACCCCTTACAAGCAAAGACTTGCCCAATTGATCTAATCCCACAAAAGAGCTACTGTAGCATAAATTGCTGAAAAAAGTTAATGCTGGCTATGATAGAAAGGTTGCAGGAAACACAGAGCATCACAGCTTGCTGCTTTCACAGAATCACTACTTGAGCAATTCCCAAGAGTGAAAGTTTATGGCATTGCTATGCAAGCAATTCTCCAAAGGAAGCTGGAGACTGTCTGGATCAAGCGTACAAATAAATCAGCTACCTCAAGTCCGTCACCACTCTGGTCAGCAGAGTCTAAGGCTACTCTATGGTCTTCACCAGAGCCCTCTGCAAGGCAGGTTGGCCACATAGAACCCAGGTTGCTTTTACAGAATAAGGTGTTGGAAAGGCGGTGCACTTGCAGGGAATACCAGAACAGATAACCAGAAAGCCAGAGGGGTAATAAACAAGCAGAGTTCAAACCAGTAAAGACTAAAAGTCCAAATCGTAAAACAGAAGTATACCAGGAGTTGCAGAGGTTGAAAGCAGCTATGAGCAGAATATCCAAATAAGTGAGCAGAGGTGAAATCCAAAGATAAAGCTGAAATCTACTTCAATGAGTCTAAGTATTCAGGGTGTAACCAGGAGATTGATCAGACACATGCATTCAAAAGGAAATCACAAGCAACAAACAAGAAACTGAACAGACTCAAATACTTCACCCTTGGCCCTGATAAGTTGCCTACAGAGAAGACAGAATGGCTCTGCATTTCAAATCTAGTAGTCCTGCCAACATAAAAGTGACGGACGTTTCCTAACAGCCGCATTTTGGCGCTGCTTAGCTGCAGACTGGTCAGAGTGCCCATGCTGACCCCTGTACAGCAATAGAGCAATGAAAGGTGGTGGTCTAGTCTGATTAATCTCCTTTTCAATTAAATCATGTGGATGACCGGGTGCCAGTAGCGTAGCTAGCGGGGGGCAGCGGGGGCCTGGTGGGGCCCAGGGCCGGTCCCTCAGCCGTGGTTTGTCCCGGTTTCAACTGTATCTGCGTCCTCAGGATGCAGATACTGTTGAATTTAATGTTGGAGCACAAAGCCGATGGCTCCTTGCACCAGCATTCACTTTGATATGCCAGCTCCAGCTGTGAGCAGCTCGGCACAGACATGCGCGATGTAGTGACGTCATCGCGCCTGTCTGCGCAGAGCCACAGACTGCACAAAGCGGAGGAGCAGAGGAATCTCTTCCACTCGTCATGGAAATGTGGATAGGTAAATATTTATTTTATTATTTTTTATTAGGCACTATACTGTGTGGTGGCAGCCAAGGGGGTATTATACTGGGTATGGGGGGGACCGCAATAGTGAATTTTACTCTATTTGGGCAGCTTTGGAGGCATTATACTGTATGGGGCGGCTATGGGGGCATTATACTGTATGGGGCAGCTATGGGGGCATTCTACTGTATGAGGACAGCTATAAACGCATTATACTGTATGGGGCAGCTATGGGGGCATACATTTTTTATATTTTATTTTTTTCCAAAACAAACCTTTTTGTAAGGGAAAAAGTGTTTTTTTCTGTCTTTTCCTGTCTCTTTCTTTTTTATATTTCCGAACATTTCTTTACCTTTTTCCCCAAAATTTTTTAGTCTCTTTAGGGGGCTTGGATATGTAATAATTTATATATAGCTGTCACTTTCTGCGGATGGTGCGGGCACAGGAGCTGTGCCATACACATAGCGCCAGCTCTATAAAATCTATGGCAGATTTTGCCAAGAGGTTAACTATCCAATCTTTACATTACTTTGGATGAGCCCTCTCTTTTTGATACATGAGGTCAAGTGTTTATGTATAGGTACATTTCTTGTTAATAAGTGCTTTTTTTCTTAACACCAATGCATTTTTTTCTATTTCATGTATAGGGTTTAAAATTTATTTATATTACGTTGCAGGAGTAGCGGCCATTTCGGCCGTCTTCCCGACACATGCAGGAGCTGTGACAGCTGCTGTCTCGGACCGATCGCTATGTCCCCGCTGATTAACTCCTTAACAGCTGCTTTCAATACCGAATGCGGCTTTTTAGGGGTTAAGCTACCATCGCCGGCCTGCTACACGATAGCGGCCGGCGATGGTGACTATGGCAACCGGACACCTAACAATGGCGTCCGGCTATGCCATCGACGGAAGCCTAGTGGGTCCTGACAAAGTCAAGACCCACTATGCTTGCTGTTAGTGAGTAGTGGACAGCTCTAATACACCACTACGCATGTACACCGCGTTCCAAATTATTATGCCAATGTTATTTTTCGCTGATTTTCCTAAATAGTCGATGCAAATGACAGTCAGTATAATCTTCAAGCCATCAACCGTTGGAGTATAATGCAAATTGTATTGAACAAATCTCCAAAAGATAACAGATTTTTTTTTAGAAGTAAAAAACTCAAAATGCACTGTTTCAAATTATTATGCACAGCAGAGATCAAAACATTTTAAAGGTTGTAAAGAGAACTAAAATGGTAATTTGTTGAATTTGCAGCATCAGGAGGTCATATTTACAGAAGTCAAAAGCTCTTTCAATAAAAAAAAACTTAACAGGCCAAGTTACATGTTAACATAGGACCCCTTCTCTGATATCACTTTCACAATTCTTGCATACATTGAATTTGTGAGTATTTGGACAGTTTCTGCTTGAATATCTTTGCAGGATGTCAGAATAGCCTCCCAGCGCTTCTGTTTTGATGTGAACTACCTCCCACCCTCATAGATATTTTGCTTGAGGATGCTCCAAGGGTTCTCAATAGGGTTGAGGTCAGGGGAACATGGGGGAGTTTCTCTCCTTTTATGCCCATAGCAGCCAATGACACAGAGGTATTCTTTGCAGCATGAGATGGTACATTGTCATGCATGAAGATAATTTTGCTACGGAAGGCACGGTTCTTCTTTTTGTACCACGGAACAAGGTGGTCAGTCATAAACTCTACGTACTTTCAGAGGTCATTTTCACAACGTCAGGGACCCTAGAGAGGCCTACCAGCTCGCCCCATGATTCCAGCCCAAAACATGACTCCGCCACCTCCTTGCTGACGTCGCAGCCTTTTTTGGGACATGGTGGCCATTCACCAACCATCCACTACTCCATCCATCTGGACCATCCAGGGTTGCACGGCACTCATCAGTAAACAACACGGTTTGAAAATTAGTCTTCATGTAGTTCTGAGCCCACTGCAACCGCTTCTGCTTGTGAGCATTGTTTAGGGGTGGCCGAATAATAGCTTTATGCACACGTGCAAACCTCTGGAGGATCCTACATCTTGAGGTTCGCGGGACTCCAGAGGCACCAGCGGCTTCAAATACCTGTTTGCTGCTTTGCAATGGCATTTTAGCAGCTGCTCTCCTAATCCTATTAATTTGTCTGGCAGAAACCTTCCTCATTATGCCTTTATCTTAACGAAGCTGTCTGTGCTCTGAATCAGCCACAAATCTTTTCACAGTACAATGATCACGCTTAAGTTTTCTTGAAATAACCAATGTTTTCATACCTTGTCCAAGGTATTGCACTATTTCACGCTTTTCGGCAGCAGAGAGATCCTTTTTCTTTCCCATATTGCTTGAAACCTGTGGCCTGCTTAATAATGTGGAACGTCCTTCTTAAGTAGTTTTCCTTTGATTGGGCACACCTGGCAAACTAATTATCACAGGTGTCTGAGATTGATTACAATGATCCAAAGAGCCCTAAGACACAATACCATCCATGAGTTTAAATGAAAAACTAATAATTCAATGTTTATGACACTTAAATCCAATGTGCATAATAATTTGGAACACGGTGTAGTGCAGTGTATTAGAATAGCGATCAGAGCCTCCTGCCCTCAAGTCCCCTAGTGGTACTAAGTAATAAAGTTAAAAAAATAAAAAGTACAAAAAAAGTTGTGTAAAAATAAGAAAATAAAAGTTTTAAAAGTAATAAAAGTAAAAATTCCCCTTTTTCCCTTATCAGTCCTTTATTATTAATAAAAATATATAAACAAACAAATAAACTATACATAATTGGTATCGCCGCGTCTGTAACGGCCTGAACTACAAAATTATTTCATTATTTATCCCGTGCGGTGAACGCTGTAAAAGAAAATAATAATAAACCGTACCAGAATCACAATTGTTTGGTCACTTCACCTCCCAAAAAATGGAATAAAAAGAGATCAAAAAGTCGCATGTACCTAAAAATGGTTATCGAAACTACAGTTCGGTATGCAAAAAATAAGTCCCCGCACGGCTTTATTGATGGAAAAATAAAAAAGTTACGGCTCTTAGAATAAGGTAACACAAAAAGTGAATGATTGCACAATAAAATACTTTTTGTAAAAAAACGCCATAAGACATAAAAAAAGCTATAAACATATGGTATCGCCGTAATCGTATCACCCCGCAGAATAAAGTGAATATGTCATTTATAGCGCACGGTGAACGCTGTAAAAAAATAGAATGAAAAAACAATAGTAGAATTGCTTTTTTGTAGTCACCACGCCACTTAAAAATAGAATAAAAACTAATCAAAAAGTAACATGCAACCCATGAAAACAGCAATGAATTCCTCAAGGGGTCTAGTTTCCAAAATGGGGTCACTTTTCGGGGTTTCCACTGTTTTGGCACCACAAGACCTCTTCAAACCGGACATGGTGCCTAATAAAAAGGAGGCCTCAAAATCCACTAGGTGTTCCTTTGCTTCAGAGGCCGGTGCTTCAGTCCATTAGCGCACTAGAGCCACATGTGGGATATTTCTCAAAACTGCAGAATCTGGGCAATAAATATTGAGTTGCGTTTCTCTGGTAAAACCTTTTGTGTTATAAAAAAAAAAAATGGTATAAAAAGGATTTTCGGACAAAAAAAAGGGGTTTCTAATATATAGGCCCCTCAAAGCAACTTCAGAACTGAACTAGAACCTAAAAAAAATAAAAAATGAGGCAATACTTCGCTTCTTACATTATACTGATAATGCCCACCCTGAGATGACCCCAGTTTTGACCGTTTGTATAAACGGAGACCCCTATTAGACCGTTTGAGTGCCAGGTTTTCCCAAGCATTCACCCTCGAGAAGTGTATTTCTATTGATGAGTCCTTGGTACATTTTAAAGGGAGGGTTCAATTCCGCCAGTACCTGCCGGGTAAGAGGGCAAAGTATGGTTTAAAGATATATAAGCTGTGAGAGAGGGCATCAGGGTATACCAACAAATTTAGGATATATATGTAATGATGGAAGTAGGGAAACGGACAAGTGAGCCCTAATCTACCCGCCACTCTGTCCCTGCCTACTTGCAACGACCCGCCCTAGGCGACGGGGTACAACTGGGCGGCGGTCCCTATGCTCAGTAAGTGCATGAGACAAACAGACAAGGGTACACAAAGCTAAAGGAAATGGGGCTGTTGCCCACGGCAACACCAAGAGCAACAAGAGTGGTGAACGAGCCGAGTCAAACCAGGAGTGTACGAGGTACCAAACGCAGAGCAGGAGAGTAGTCAGTAAGCCAGGGTCAGTATGGAGCAGGATCAAATAGTCAGAAGCTGTAGCTGGGCCAGGAAACCACACGAGAAGAATCACAAGCAAAGGAGGAACTGGAAAGGCAGGATATAAATAGACAGAGGGCGGGAGCTAGCTCCGTCTGGCCAGGCTGCGATAGGCTCTCCCACTCCTAAGCCTGCCATCCTGAGTGGTGGAAGATGGAGTCAGTCTCAGAGACATAGACTCAGGTGCAGACTGATTACCTATGGGCGTATACACAGAAGTTGTGCCTGGCAGATCCTTTACAATATGAAGGAAAGGACACCAGTATTCAGCCCCCAGAATGCCCCCCCCTTTACTGGGAGTTAATGCAAAAATTGTTTGGGATTTGGTGCACCCACTGCTGGACCAGGGTTACCACCTCTACCTGGATAATTTTTATACCAGCTTCCCACTCTTCAAGTGCCTGGCTTCCAGAAGTACTGCAGCATGCGGCACTGCTAGAAGAAATCGGAGAGGCCTCCCTAAGACTCTGCTTGGGCAAACACCCAGAAGGGGTGAGAGCAGGGCACAATCTAGCAGCAACATAGTGTGTGTCAAGTACAAGGACAAGAGAGATATCCTTGTATTGACAACAATACATGGCCACACCAGTACCCATGTACCTGTTCGAGGTACCAGTACAGAGACCCCCAAACCAGACTGCATCCTGGACTACAATAGGTACATGGGAGGGGTGGACTTGTCAGATCAAGCTCTGAAGCCCTACAGCGCCATGCGGTGTGGTATAAGAAGCTGGCCGTGCACATCATACAGATGGCATTATGACGTGCTACGTCGATGTACAGGCCAGAGGGGAACTTTCCTGGAATTTCAAGAGGTGGTTATCAAGAAACTAATTTTTAGGGACCAGGAAGGGGGGGGGGAGGCGCTCTCAGTACTTCTGGAAGCGAGGCCACACGCATCGCACCAGGGCAACACTTTCCAGGAAAAGTTCCCCAAACTGGCAAGAGGAGAAAAAGTCAAAAGAGGTGCAAAGTCTGTTATAAGAGGGGGGTAAGGAAGGACACAATATATCAATGTGACACGTGTCCTGAAAAATGAAGGCTCTGTATGAATGAGTCTTTTAAAATGTATCATACATCCCTTAATTTTCAATCTACCCCAGTTTTACTTACCCTGATGCACTCCGCACAGCTTATCCCCCCTAGTCTTTCCCTTCTGAGACCTGCTGCGTGCCCAGGCAGCTGATAACAGCCACATGTAGGGTATTGCCATACCCATGAGAACCTACATTACAGTTTATGGGGTGTAGGTTTCCAGTCAAAATGCTCACTACACCTCTAGATGAATGCCTTAAGGGGTGTCGTTTTAAAACGGGGTCACTTCTTGGGGGTTTCAACTGTACTGGTTCCTCAGGGGCTTCTGCATACATGACTTTGCACCAGAAAATCCCCAGTAGGCCAAATAGTGGTCCTTTCCTTCTGAGCCCTCCCATGGGCCCAAACGGCAGTTTATCACCACAAATGGGGTATTGCGGCACTCAGAACAAATTGGGCAACAAAATGGAGCATTTTATTGCTTGTGGAAATAAGAAATTTTGAGCTAAAACTACATATTATTTGAAAAAATTTATTTTGTGTTAATTCCCAGCCCAATTCAAATAAGTTTTGTGAAAAAACTATGGGGTCAAAATGGTCACAACACCCATAAATGAATTGCTTGAGGGGTGTGGTTTCTAAAATGGGGTCACTTCTGGTGGGTTTCCATTGCTTTGATACCACTGGGGCTCTGCAAATGCGACATGGCACTCGAAAACCAATTCAGCAAAATCTGGACTCCAAAGAACAAATAGCGCTCCTTTCCTTCTGAGCCCTCCCATGGGCTCAAACGGCAGTTTATCACCACAAATGGGGTATTGCTGCACTCAGGACAAATTGGGCAACAAAATGGGTATTTTGTTTCCTGTGAAAATAAGAAATTTTGATTAAAAAATTACATTTTATTGGAAAAAATTTCATTTTTTAAATTTCACAGCCCCATTCAAATACGTGCCGTGTAAAATCTGTGGGGTCAAAATGGTAACACCAACCAAAAATTAATACCTTGAGGGGTGTAGTTTCCGAAATGGGGTCACTTTTGATGGATTCCTACTGTTTTGGCACCTTAACACCTCTTCAAACCTGGCATGCTGCCTAAAATATATTCGAATAAAAAAAAGAGGCCTCAATATGCACTAGGTGCTTCTTTGCTTCTGGGGCTTGTGTTTTAGTCCACGAGCACAATGGAGACACATGTGGGACATTTCTAAAAACTGCAGAATCTGAAAAATACATATTTAGTAGTACAATTGAAATTCAATTGAAATTCAATTGAAATTCAGCAAGAAAAATGAAATGTGCAAATTTCACCTCCACTTTGCTTTAATTCCTGTGAAATGCCTAAAGGGTTAAATAAACTTTCTAAATGCTGTTTTGAATACTTTGAGGGGTCTAGTTTTCAAAATGGGGTGTTTTATGGTGGTTTCTAATACATAGGCCCCTCAAACCCACTTCGGAACTGAACAGGTACCTTAAAAAAAAGGCTTTTGAAATTTTCGTAAAAATAGGAGAAATTGCTGTTTATGTTCTAAGCCTTGTAACATCCGAGAAAAATTAAAAAAACAATGCTAATTTAAAGTAGACATATGGGAAATGTGAACTAGTAACTATTTTTGGTGGTATAACCATCTGTTTTACAAGCAGATGCATTTAAATTCTGAAAAATGCTATCTTTTATAAATTCTCTAAATTTTGCAATTTTTCACAAATAAACACTGAATATATCGTCCAAATGTCACCATTTACACAAAGCCCAATGTGTCACGAGAAAACAATCTCAGAATTGCTTGGATAGGTTTAAGCATTCCGACGTTATTACCACATAAAGTGAAATATGTCAGATTTGAAAAATGGGCTCTGAGCCTTAAGGCCCAAACTAGGCTGCGTCCTTAAGGGGTTAAAAGTCATTATTTGTGGGTTTCTTTAGCACACAATTGAGTCAAAATGTATTTGCAGTTGAACAGCAAGGTTGTTACCACAGATGTACAAAATGTTTAGGAAATTCAGCATTTGCATGTATGTGAAATCCCTTTTACCAGAAATGTTGAACATTTAGTGTTTTGTCTATTCCTCTTTCCCTCAATAATGCGTAATAAGCATTCTTCAGAGAATACAGTTTTTTATGCTTTTCTGAGTGGTATATAATTTCAGGCTGCTTTGGCTTTCACTGCATCAATTTACAATGGAATGATATTGTGAAATATGACAGAGTAAAAGAAGGCTTAATATATTTTCAATGGGTAATTTAAAACATCTTCAAATTCCATCTTGTTAATCCTTAACAGACTATCAAACAAAGCTGCTATTGCACAACCACTACTTGCCCTACATAAACCTTCTAGAGTGATCCCTCAAGTTACAATGGCCTCAGGTTACAATCTTTTCAACATACAATGGTCTTTCCGAGGCCATTGCAATGTGAAACCACATTCAACATACAATGCCACAAAAGGTCTGGATCTCGGGCGTGCGTGATTGGCTGGAGGATCCAGCCAATCGACATGGGCATTTTACTGGTAAAACACCTGTAATGCAGTGCATGCCCTGATTGGCTATCTAGTAGCGCCTCTCTACATGTCCTGTACTGCTCTTTACCTGGACCAGAATGACTTGCTCCTTTGGACACCAGGTGAGGGCGGCTCCATGTACGTTTCTGATTCACTGTACTGTAGTGGCTCCTGAAGAAGTTCCTGTCCTCATCGTAGAAAGTGATTTTCAGCCTCCAGCAGCTACAGTATTTCTGACTTTTATATGTGAAGACTTGCTTTATCTGTATTATCTGCTAAATCATCTTTTTTTCTTATCTGTGGTTGACATTTTGGGGGCTTTGGAACCAATTCCTAGTTTTCCATAAAGTTATGGCCTCAAGTTACAATATTTTCAACACTACAATTGTCGCCACGGAACTAATTAATATTGTAACTTGAGGGACCACTGTACATGCTTTATTTGTATTTTTGTGCTTATTTGTCTTCAATCCACCTTATTTATAGCTTTGGGTGAACATTTTGGGGGCTGCAACACCAATTAACAGTTTTCCATAGGGTTATAGTTTCAACATACAATGGTCCGACCAGAACCAATAAATATTGTATGTTGAGGGACCACTGTATTTGTTTCCATCTTCAGTTAAATTGGTTAGAGCAATTAGTCTTTGGTTCGTAATATTTACCAGTATAAGGCTGGGTTCTCACTAGAGGGTGATCAGTACATGTACTATAGAGACTTTACTGTCAATATTATAGGGCAGTGTGAAATGAATGAGACCAAGGTTGGAAATATCCAAGAAGACTTAGCTAGCCATATATTTAATGATTATAGTGAAATGGGTTTTCTAGTTTTAGCAAATTAATGTTAATTTTTGTATAATTAGAAGTTATTGTAAAGGATCTGCCAGGCACTGCTTCAGGGTTAACTCCCAGAATTAATCAGTCAACACCTGAGTGTACATCCCTGAGACAGACACCAGCTTCCTCCACTCAGGCTGGCAGGCTTAGGAGTGGGAGAGCCTATCGCAACCTGGCCAGACTCAGCTAGCTCCCGCCCTCGGTCTATTTAAGCCTGCTCTTCCTGTCCATCTGTGCTTGTGAATTCTTTCCTTGAGGTTTCCTGGCCCAGCTACAGCTCCTGCTACTTTTTGATCCTGCTCCATACAGACCCCGGCTTACCGACTACTCTTCTGCTTTTCGCTTTGTACCTCGCACTCTCCTGGCTTGACTCGGCTCGTTCACTACTCTGTTGCTCACGGTGTTTCCGCGAGCAACTGCCCATTTCCCTTGCTTGTATTCCCTTGTTTGTTTGTCGTGTTTGTCATGCACTTACTGAGCGCAGGGACCGCCGCCCAGTTGTACCCCGTCGTCTAGGGCGGGTCGTTGCAAGTAGGCAGGGACAGAGTGGCGGGTAGATTAGGGCTCACTTGTCCGTTTCCCTACCCCCCCCTCCATTACAAATTCACAAGCCCTATACCTAGTCTACCCTGGTCCCTGACACCATTATGGAACCCCGTGAAACCCTGGCTCAGCAAATGCAGGGTCTCTCCCTACAGGTCCAGGCCCTGGCTCAGAGGGTCAACCAGCCTGATGCTACCTTGGTAGTTCCCCTCACCGCACCCCTTGAACCCCACCTCAAGTTGCCCGACCGGTTCTCAGGTGACCGGAGGGCTTTTCTCTCCTTTCGGGAGAGTTGTAAGCTTTACTTTCGCTTAAAGCCTCACTCCTCAGGTTCTGAGAGCCAGCGGGTGGGTATAATTATGTCCCGGCTCCAGGAAGGGCCCCAAGAGTGGGCCTTCTCCTTGGCTCCTGGCGCCCCTGAACTTTCCTCCGTTGATTGTTTCTTTTCTGCCCTCGGACTTATTTATGACGAGACTGACAGAACTGCCTTTGCCGAGAGTCAGCTGGTGACCTTACGTCAGGGTAAGAGACCTGTTGAGGAGTATTGCTCTGACTTTCGGAAGTGGTGCGTAGCTTCTCGGTGGAATGACCCTGCCTTAAGGTGCCAGTTTAGGTTGGGTCTGTCGAACGCCCTGAAAGACCTGCTAGTTAGTTATCCCTCTTCTGACTCCTTAGACCAGGTTATGGCTTTAGTGGTACGACTTGACCGACGTCTCAGGGAACGACAACGTGAACGTTTATGTGTTTTTTCCTCCGACTCCCCCATGATGCCTCCCGAAGTCCCGTTGCTTCGTTTCTCCCCTAAAGACTCAGAAATACCTATGCAACTCGGGGCCTCCGTGTCCCCTCAACAACGTAGAGAATTCCGCAGGAAGAATGGTCTCTGCTTCTACTGTGGGGATGTCAAGCATCAAGTAAACAACTGTCCCAAGCGTAAGAATGCTGCCAGAGAGCTCCCGCGTCTAAGTGATCATCGGGGAGGTCACTTGGGCGCACAGGTATTTCCCGTAAATATGAAACGTACTAAGATATTTCTTCCCTTTCAGGTCTCTTTTGGTGGTAGGTCTGCTACCGGCAGTGCCTTCGTGGATTCAGGGTCCTCTACTAATATCATGTCTGTGGAATTTGCTATGTCTCTCGCTATGCCTCTGATTGATTTGCCTAAACCTGTTCCGGTAGTGGGTATCGACTCCACTCCTCTTGCTAATGGTTATTTTACACAGCATACCCCTGTTTTTGAACTCCTTGTTGGCTCCATGCATTTGGAGCAATGCTCTGTACTATTGATGCAGGGATTATCGTACGATTTGGTTCTAGGTCTTCCCTGGTTGCAGTTGCATAATCCTACGTTTGACTGGAATACTGGGGAGCTAACCAAATGGGGTAATGAATGTTGTACGTCATGTTTTTCTGTTAATTCTATTTCTCCCCCTAAGGAGGTGAATACGCTACCCGAGTTTGTTCAGGACTTCGCTGATGTTTTCTCTAAAGAGGCCTCCGAAGTATTACCGCCTCATAGAGAATACGATTGCGCTATCGAATTGGTACCAGGAGCTAAGCTTCCTAAGGGTAGGATATTTAACCTTTCTTGTCCCGAACGTGAAGCCATGAGGGAGTATATCCAGGAATCCCTGGCCAAGGGTTACATTCGTCCCTCTTCTTCTCCGGTAGGTGCTGGCTTCTTCTTCGTAGGGAAGAAGGATGGGGGTCTTAGGCCATGCATTGACTACCGTGGCCTGAATAAGGTCACGGTAAGGAACCAGTATCCCCTTCCTTTGATTCCTGATCTCTTTAATCAGGTTCAGGGGGCCCAATGGTTCTCTAAATTGGATCTACGGGGGGCGTATAACCTTATTCGCATCAAAGAGGGGGATGAGTGGAAGACTGCGTTTAACACGCCCGAAGGCCATTTCGAATACCTCGTCATGCCCTTTGGGTTGTGCAATGCCCCTGCGGTCTTCCAGAACTTCATAAATGAGATTTTGAGAAATTACCTGGGGATATTTCTTGTAGTGTACCTTGATGACATATTGGTGTTTTCCAGGGACTGGTCCTCCCACATAGAGCATGTCAGGAAAGTGCTCCAGGTCCTTCGAGAAAACAAACTGTTTGCCAAAATCGAAAAATGTGTATTTGGGGTACAGGAGATACCATTTTTAGGTCAAATCCTCACTCCTCATGAATTCCGCATGGACCCTGCCAAGGTTCAGGCTGTGGCTGAATGGGTCCAACCTGCCTCCCTGAAAGCGCTACAGTGTTTTTTGGGGTTCGCTAACTATTACAGGAGATTTATTGCTAACTTCTCGGTCGTCGCTAAGCCTCTTACGGACCTCACTCGCAAGGGTGCTGATGTCCTCCATTGGCCCCCTGAGGCCGTCCAGGCTTTTGAGACCCTCAAGAAGTGCTTTATCTCGGCCCCCGTGCTGGTTCAGCCCAACCAAAGGGAGCCATTTACTGTGGAGGTTGACGCGTCCGAGGTGGGAGTGGGGGCCGTCTTGTCCCAGGGTACCAGCTCCCTCACCCATCTCCGCCCCTGTGCTTACTTTTCTAGGAAGTTTTCGCCCACCGAGTGTAACTATGATATTGGCAACCGCGAACTTTTAGCCATTAAATGAGCATTTGAAGAGTGGCGCCACTTCCTGGAGGGGGCTAGGCACCAGGTAACGGTCCTTACCGACCACAAGAATCTGGTTTTCCTAGAATCTGCCCGGAGGCTAAACCCGAGACAAGCTCGATGGGCGTTGTTTTTTACCAGATTCAATTTTTTGGTTACCTATAGGGCCGGGTCTAAAAATATTAAGGCGGATGCACTGTCGCGTAGCTTCATGGCCAGCCCTCCTTCGGAGGAAGATCCTGTTTGTATTTTGCCTCCAGGTATAGTCATTTCCTCTATCGAGTCCGATTTAGTCTCTGAAATTGCTGCTGATCAAGGTTCAGCTCCTGGGAACCTTCCTGAGAACAAGCTGTTTGTTCCCCTGCAATTCCGGCTAAGGGTACTTAGGGAAAATCACGACTCCGCACTATCTGGCCATCCAGGCATCCTGGGTACCAAACACCTCATTACCAGAAATTATTGGTGGCCTGTTTTGCCTAAAGACGTTAAGGCCTACGTCGCCGCCTGTGAGGTTTGTGCCAGGTCCAAGACTCCCAGGTCCCGACCAGTGGGCTTACTGCGTTCGTTGCCCATTCCCCAGAGACCTTGGACACATATCTCCATGGATTTTATCACCGATTTGCCTCCATCCCAAGGCAAGTCGGTGGTGTGGGTGGTGGTAGACCGCTTCAGTAAAATGTGCCACTTTGTGCCCCTCAAGAAACTACCCAACGCCAAGACGTTGGCTACCTTGTTTATCAAACACATCCTGCGTCTCCATGGGGTCCCCGTCAATATTGTTTCTGACAGAGGGGTACAATTTGTTTCATTGTTTTGGAGAGCCTTCTGTAATAAGTTGGGGATTGATCTGTCCTTCTCCTCTGCCTTCCATCCTGAAACCAATGGCCAAACGGAGAGGACTAATCAGTCTCTAGAACAATACTTAAGATGTTTTGTCTCTGACTGTCAATTTGATTGGGTTTCTTTCATTCCCCTCGCCGAATTTTCCCTTAATAACCGGGTCAGTAACTCGTCAGGGGTCTCTCCCTTTTTCTGTAATTTTGGGTTTAATCCACGGTTCTCCTCCGTTTCACCTGGTTGTTCCAACAATCCCGAGGTGGAGGTCGTTCATCGGGATCTGTGCACAGTCTGGGCCCAGGTTCAGAAGAACCTAGAGGCGTCCCAGAGCATACAGAAGGCTCAGGCCGATAGAAGACGTTCTGCTAACCCCCTGTTTGTGGTCGGGGATCTGGTGTGGTTGTCATCCAGGAACTTGCGTCTCAAGGTTCCGTCCAAAAAGTTTGCTCCCCGGTTTATTGGGCCGTATAAGGTCATTGAGGTCCTCAGTCCTGTCTCTTTCCGGCTGGAGTTACCCCCGTCTTTTCGTATACACAACGTGTTTCATGCCTCCCTCCTGAAACGCTGCTCCCCGTCCTTGGCCCCCTCGAGGAAACCTCCTGTTCCCGTCCTCACCCCTGAGGGGGTGGAATTTGAGGTGGCCAGGATCGTGGACAGCAAGATGGTCCAAGGCTCCCTCCAGTACCTGGTCCATTGGAGAGGATACGGGCCCGAGGAGAGGACTTGGGTACCCGCCCGGGATGTTCACGCTGGGGTATTGGTCAGGAGGTTCCACCTGCGTTTCCCCAGTAAGCCAGGTCCACTTAGAAAGGGTCCGGTGGCCCCTCATAAAAGGGGGGGTACTGTAAAGGATCTGCCAGGCACTGCTTCAGGGTTAACTCCCAGAATTAATCAGTCAACACCTGAGTGTACATCCCTGAGACAGACACCAGCTTCCTCCACTCAGGCTGGCAGGCTTAGGAGTGGGAGAGCCTATCGCAACCTGGCCAGACTCAGCTAGCTCCCGCCCTCGGTCTATTTAAGCCTGCTCTTCCTGTCCATCTGTGCTTGTGAATTCTTTCCTTGAGGTTTCCTGGCCCAGCTACAGCTCCTGCTACTTTTTGATCCTGCTCCATACAGACCCCGGCTTACCGACTACTCTTCTGCTTTTCGCTTTGTACCTCGCACTCTCCTGGCTTGACTCGGCTCGTTCACTACTCTGTTGCTCACGGTGTTTCCGCGAGCAACTGCCCATTTCCCTTGCTTGTATTCCCTTGTTTGTTTGTCGTGTTTGTCATGCACTTACTGAGCGCAGGGACCGCCGCCCAGTTGTACCCCGTCGTCTAGGGCGGGTCGTTGCAAGTAGGCAGGGACAGAGTGGCGGGTAGATTAGGGCTCACTTGTCCGTTTCCCTACCCCCCCCCTCCATTACAGTTATATAATTTTCCAATATACTTTCTGTACTCCTCACAATTTTCATGATCTCTGATTGTTCTCATTCAGTGGGAACATTCATTATTTGCTTCCAGTGGATAAAATTCTGGTCATGTGATGGACATACAGGTGTTGAGATGTTAGAAAACACAGCTCTGCTAAATATATGGAACGATCCCAGTACCTGTGTGTCCATCACATGACCATGGACAGAATATTATCCATGGGAAGTGAACAATGAATATAGCTACTGATTAACAACAAGCAGAGATCTTTAAAAACATGCTGAATTAATATAGAAAGTTATCGGAAAATAGTATAACTTTAAAATATACAAAAAATAGCAGTAATTTGCTAAAACAGGACAATCCCTTTAACCCCTTGTAGTCACAGGCATTTTTTTTTTTCGGTTTTGTTTTTCACGCCCTGCATTCCATGAGCCATAACTTTTTTTTTCCCATCAGTGGAGTGGGGTGAAGGCTTGTTTTTTTGCGGGAGGAGTTGTAGTTTCTATTGCCACCTTTTAAAGTACCATATAATGTAATGGGAAACGGAAAAAAAATTCTATGTGAGGTGTAGTTGGAAGAAACGGCAATTCCTCAATTTTTTGGGGGGTTTCGTATTTAAAGGGAATGTGTTGCCAGCAAAACATGATTTTTTTTTTTTAGTTAAACAATTAGTGTATAGGTGATTAAACATTGTTCTAATTTTTTTTTTTTTTTTCACGAGTCAGGAAATATTCTAAATTGGATTAAATTGGATTCTAATTTATAATATTTCCCATTGCTGGTCACTAGATGGAGCCATTCCCAAAATTGCAGCATTGCATGTGGTAAAGCAACCACATTGCTTTATGCTGCAAAATTGGGTAAAAATCCCTCGCTCTAGTGAGCTCTCAGCATCCCCCCCTCCTTTATCCTGACTAGTGCCGGGAGAAACGAGGGGTTTGAACGGTCTAACCTCCTACACGGTGTGTCGCCATTTTTTGAGCTAACACACAGTGTAGTAGGTTTACATACAGTAGTAAACACACACTGAAACACAAACATACATAGAAATCACTTACCTGCTCCAGTCGCCGCCGCTCCCTCCGGTCCATCCGCTCCGTCTGCTGCCGCTGCTCCATGTGCACAAGTCCGGAAGCCGCGACCGGAAGTAGTAATCTTACTGTCCGGCCGCGACTTCCTGTCCACAGGAAAATGGCGCCGGACGGCGCGCATTTCAAATTGAGCTGTGTGGGAGCGGCGCATGCGCCGTTCCCACACAGCGGCGTACATGATAGTGGACGGAACGGGCCCCGTTCGCAGTCCCTATGGGACTGGAGCTGCCGTATTCCATGTCTGTATGTGTCGTTAATCGACACATACAGAAATGGAAAAAAAAATGGCAGCCCCCATAGGGAAGAAAAAGTGTAAAAATAAGAAAAAGTAACACACAAACACACAAATTAATCCAAACATTTTTAATAAAGCACTAACATCTTTAACATATTAAAAAAAAAATTGTGGTGACACTGTTC